>NC_079553.1:21379431-21679431 GCF_015846415.1 Triplophysa dalaica | reverse complement strand
AACTAGTAAAATAACCCCCTCTCGAATCATGCAGTTGATGTAGAAACGTCAAAATGAAGAAACTATTATTGTATATACAGGCACTGCGGACATGAGAAGAAATATCAAAATACAGCTTCTGACCGTTTTCCCGCTGCATTTTCAATTACTAAACAGACTATCGACGATGACATCACTGCATGCAAGAAACCTTGCAAGTCTCAAACCTCCATGTGAACGCGGTTTTCTGTGAAGCCGGTTTATTACTAAACAAGTGACAACCGGTTTCTTTTATAAGCAGATTTTTTTATTTTGTGCATGTAAACGTACTTGCTGTCTCAAACTTACCTCAGATATGTCAAGTCTGCAATCAAAAGTATGTATATCTCAATATGAAGTGAAACCTTTCTCATTAAATTGACCTAAATCCAGATTGCACACTAGTTTTGGTGAACTCTCACAGACAGAAGCTGAAGACCTCGGATTCATTTACGCCACACGCTGTCAAGTTTCGTCTGCAGACATTTTCATTTATGAGGAAGCTGATGGGAAATGAAATGTGTCTTTATATTAGATTATATAGGTGAAAATAACTGTTCGTTGAGAATCGCAGGGATCTTTACTGAATGCCCTCCCTCTGTGAAACTGATCGAATACGTCTGCACGCAATCATAATGTCATTTCTTTAGATGAGGATCCTAACAGGATCAAAAAACAAAGGAATAGTTTAGTAAAAACAGAAAATTATTTTTTTTACAGATAAATATTGATTTATTTATTCCAGGATTCTTGTTCATTGGGGTTGATTATGATTCTTTTAGGATTTGAGATCTACGTCAAACCTCAATGACTTATTTTGAAGAACGTTGATAACCTAACAATATTGACCTCCATTGACTTCAATTATTTGAACACAGTCTCAATCGTGTGGTTTTGAGTATATGACAGGATTTTATATACATTTAAGAATTTGACAGACACATGTATAGAAAATTCAAACATATTTTCAGTTTGTGTGTTCACATTTGCTTAAAGGAACAATAATATATCACATCTTTTTCATTTCTGTTTCCTCTCATTTATTAGCTTTTCTAGTATTGCTCTATTTCTCTATTTCTATCTTCTTTTAATTTTTCATATCGCAATGATTTACCGAACGCACTCGTGCAAATTATTTGTTTGCTTTTGACCTTTTCGTATTTATTCTTGCAAAAGACAACGAAATGGCTGCTGTAAGAACAAAACTCAATGATTTAAAAGTAAAAAAGAGGAGCTCGGTGGCCGGGTGTGAAAGCCCGCTGCATCTCCCCGTGAAGCAGAGCCTCGCGTTCCAAACGGCTTCTCTCTTCAGTAAACTGAGACGCAACAAGCTCCTTAGTCGGAAAGAGCCAAGGCAGTGTTTCAATGCTAAGACGAGATGAGAGACGCTGGGGAATAGAGGCATGAAACTGTATGAATAAATAAGAACGACAAGCTCCCTTGCTGTAATCGCCCGACACAAAACCCAGCAGCCGATAGAAAGCAAGTCAGAGACAGACGGCAAACAATGGTTTCTGCTGAAATGCTATTACGGTGCTGTAAAATCCATCCAGGGCAACACAAAAGAGATGGGCAGCGTACGGCAGAGTTCACCGGCGGTCTGACATGAGCGTTGCGCCGCAACAATGAAGTGCTTCAGGGGAACATAGTGAGATGTCGTGAGGTGTACTAAAGCGAGCGACGGCCATAAACGCTTAAAAGTCTCAGCTGTGTGTGAAATAGATAGCTTTTGTGTGCTTTTCTGTGCAAAACGTTGCCTTTGAACTCGAGTGGCTGCTTTTGTAAGCTCAAATCCTACAGACTTTCACAGCGTGCTATAGAAAAGACGTAAAGGATACAGTATTGCTCCTATGATCTGCAAAAACAACGAAACAGGACAGACAATCAGAGACAGACAGACGGAGACTTGGACAGATATAGATGGATAGATAGACAGTTGGAGACATACAGAGAGTCGGATAAATACACAGATAGATAAGAAGACAGACAGACAGACCGAAAGAAAGAAAGAAAGAAAGACAGACAGAGAGACAGATAGAGAGAGAGAGAGAGAGAGAGAGAGAGAGAGGCAGACAGATCAAAATGGATACATAGATGGATACAACCAGCTGGAGACAAAGACAGACAGCTGATAGATAGATAGATAGATAGATAGATAGATAGATAGATAGATAGATAGATAGATAGATAGATAGATAGATAGATAGATAGATAGATAGATAGATAGATAGATAGATAGATAGATAGATAGATAGATAGATAGATAGATAGATAGATAGCTGTGTCATGTGAAAAAAATAGTACAACCCCTGAAAGCCTATGAGTTTTTAAATATATTTGTATAGATGGATATTTCATATAAATTTAAAGCAATACTAAGATATTCAAGAAATATAACTAAACAATTAAAACTGAAGAAAATACTTTTAATCTTTCTGTAAAATCTCCTTTAAAAAAAAATATGGGGAGAAAAAAAATAATAGGACATCCTGACAATTATTGCCACTTAAAGTGACTAAAATCACACACAGGTGTATCACATCAGTTACTCAGCTTTTTGAAGGAGGCTTGCCCTATTTAAACCTCACACATTTAGTTCGGTGTGCTCTTTGCCGTTGAAGTGAGAGTGAACACCATGGTGAGATACCAAGAGCTGTCTGAGGCCTTCAGAAAGAAGATTGTAGAAGCTTATGAGTCTGGAAAGGGATTTAAAAAGATATCAAAAGATTTTGAAATCAGCCATTCCACTGTCCGGAAAATAGTCTACAAGTGGAGGACGTTCAAAACACCTGTCAACATGGTCTGGCCGGCCAAGCAAGTTCACCCCGAGAGCAGACCGCAAGATGATAAAAGATGTCCCCAAATCCCTATGTAAATGTCATCACAGGACCTACAGCAGGCTCTTGCTACTGTTGATGTGAAAGTGCATGCCTCTACAATCAGAAAGAGACTACACAAGTTTAACCTTAATGGGAGGTGTGCAAAGAGGAAACCCCTGCTCTCTAAGAAAAACATTAAGGACACTGAAGTTGTTGAAAGACAAAAAGTCTAAAATTGAATTATTTGGACACCGCAACAGAGGGCATGTTTGGCATAAACCAAATGCAGCATTGAAGGAAAGGAACCTCATAGCAACTGTGAAACATGGAGGTGGAAGTGTAATAGGCAGGACCTGGCCAGCTCACCATCATTGAATCCACCATGAATTCTACTGTGTATCAGGGGGTGCTCGAGGAACATGTGAGACCATCCATAAAAAAATTAAGCTGAAGCGGAACTGGACCCTGCAACATGACAATGACCAAAAACATACCAGTAGACTGGCTGAAAACTAAAAAATGGAGAGTACTGGAATGACCTCAGATCTGAATTCCATTGAGATGCTGTGGGGTGACTTGAAATGGGCTGTACATGCAAGAAACCCATCAAACATCTTGCAGCTGAAAGAATTCTGTGTTGAGGAGAGGGTAAACGTTCCTCAGATAGATGTCAGAGACTGGTAGATGGCTACAAGAAGCGTCTCACTGAAGTTATTTCAGCCAAAGGGGGTAACACTCGATATTAGTGCGCAGGGTGTCCTAACTTTTCCCTCAGTTAGAATACAGACCGACAAAGAAACAGACAGACAGACCAACCAAAAGGCAGGCAGACAGATAGAAATACTGACTGACGGACTGACAGAAGGACGGATAGTAGATTAATAGACAGACAGACAGCCTGTTGAAACATATGTTGATAGACAGACAGATAGACGGACGGGCAGACAGATACTAATATAAATTCAAAATATCATCATTAAATCAACATTAAATCAACATGAAGAGGTGGTGTTTACATGTTTTGTTGTAATCCTATAGCCGCAAACATTAGAGGCGACAGACATGCTGATGTCCTAATAGACGACGGGTCCATAGATCAGTCACGTCAAACAGAAGAGTGGACACACAGACGCCTGTCTCTATGTGTGTGTCTGTCTGACTGACTGGCTGGCGCTGACAGACGTGCCAAAGGAGAAGACGGGAAGAACCAGACCACAAAGTCAAGGTGAAGCAGTGATGACCGCTAAAAAAAGATGAGAAACAGGTCATGAAAAGATTTACAACATAAAAATATATAGTATCTTATAATGACATCATCAAATCAAAAATGCATTTTTTTATGTATATACTGTAGTACGATAGAACATTTGTCATAAGTCTAAAATATTTTTGGGGTAAATTCTTCCATCTCGCAGTGCATCGAAGGAATCGATGCTGCTTTATCTCCATGGTAACAAGGTCTTCTCTCGTTGGTTGATGTGTCTTCAAGATTACGGCTAATGTAGTTTCTCTAAAAACAAAACATGTTTTTCTTTTATTAAATCAAGATCAAATCACATATCTGAATACACTTTCCGTTTCATAAGATGCAAAATTCTCGATTCTTACCTGAGCAATCTGCAATCAAACCTTTTTTACAATGACCACTAACCTACCATATATTTTTATTTGATCAGCTTCACATCCCTCGTATTACTCCACGCACTTTCATAGCAAAGTAAATTCGACTGGAATCAATATTTCAGGTCTGTTTATAATAAGTGGCTTCACATCGAGGTTCTCAATCACGTTTGTTTTTCAATACTGACCAGCTGACTGTACATCATCCTTCACTTATCAACCTCAGAGCTCACAGCACGTCTGTCATGAAAGGTTTATACCTTATCGATAAAATAAATTCCTCTACGAGGAATTCTGTTTACTTCAGCTGCACTCTGTGAAAGACGCAAGGCATCACATAAATAAACCCAATATGCTAATAACAAAACAGCACTTGGCAAACTTAGTGTAAAACCCTGAGCGTCTGACATCAGATCAATGCCAGCAGACTGATGTTTGGCATCAGGATGATTGTCTGTTGCGCAGGTCTGAGATCAGTTCTGCTCACATAGCTCAGGGGCGTTTTCAAAACGTGTGAACAACAATGATGTAAGCTGAGAAGAATCTTAATGACCGGGACATCTCTGCAGACGGAGCGAATAAATGACGTCTGATACAAGAATAGATATTAGCAATGCGTTCCTCTAAAATCGTCCCAGATGTGAGTCAAACCTCATTTGAAGGCACAATAGAGACGGTTCTGAATTGAGAGAGATTGAGTGAGACGTGACGTACCCAGAAACTATTTGAAACTATTATCTCTGAGGTCATTTGTGTTAGACTGGCACATCTTTTAAATATCAGAGACAATACATCAATCACGGGAGAAAATAAAGGAATGATTTGCATGTATTACAGTAGCGAAAAATGGTTCAGAGAGAACTGTGACGTTTATTACTTAAGATGTTTCTGTTAATCGTAAGATCAGCTTCACAATCCTTCATTGTCTCAGGGATTCGTAGGAAAAGATTTTGATAGTGTCTCTGAATTAAAGGGATACTCTAGCCAAATGTTGTCATGTATTACCCTCAAGTAGTTCAAAAACTTGTATACATTTCTGTTCTGTTGAACACAAGGAAAGACTTTTAGAAGAAAGTTAGCAACTGAGATTTCTGGGGTAGAGAAAAAAAAAATGGTACCCAGAACTGTTTGTTTCCCAAATTCTTAACAATATCTTCTTTTGTGTTTAACAGAACAAACAAACATATATACAATATTATTACTATGGTAGTCAATGGTGCCCCAGAAATCTCAGTTGCTAACATTGTTCTGTTTCTATCTTTAGTTTCTTAATACAGCGGCAAAAAGCTTCAAGAGACATTCTGTCATCATTTGCTCATTCCCTAGTTGTTCCAAACCTGTACAAATGTATTTGTTTGTTCGAATACAGTGAAAGATATTTGGAGGAATGCTGGTAACCAAACAGTTCTGGGACCCCATTACAATGGTAGTCCAAAGTGGCCCAGAACGGTTTGCTTCCTACATTCTTCAAAATTTCTTGTTTTGTGTTCAACATAACCAAAGTAATTATAACGTTTTTTTCCCTACTAGGGCTGTCGCTATAAACCGACGATTTCACGTGATTTACCCACGCCTTTTGAGTGAAGTACAGGAAAATGCTGCTGCATCCCGAAAGGTTTCGGAAAGTTCCCAAACATGGATTCTTGTTTCGTAACAAGGGTTCTTAGTCCCTTGTTGGACAATTCTCCCGGAAAAGCACGGCCATGCGTCATTCCCCGAGTCAAAGAGCTTGAGTGAGCGTGTGAGAAAGTGCACGTCCACACGTCAACCAACCAGCGTGAGAAAGAGCACGCCTATCAATGTCGCCTCACTTGGCTGACTGAAGTTAGCGGTGTTTGTTTGTTCACTGCATTACGGTGATTAATGTTATATAAACGGGGGATATAACTCTGGATTTGAAGATCGTTTGAAACTGATAGATGGCGCGGTCCCAGTACTAAAACATGAACCGCACGTGGTAAGTCAAACTAAGTCATATGTCTGTGTTTTGTTGGCAATCGAAGATACGAAGTATGCAAAACTACTGTATAGGTACTTAAGATTAATATGTGATTGTGTAACCTCGAACGTTCACAGAACGTGATTTTGGAACAAAGATTATTTGTTTCTAAAAGTGTCAAACCTTTTGAAAATTTTACCATCATTTTAAAATCCCACCTATTCTTATTCAGTGCCTGTTAAAGAAGCATTTATTAGAATGCCAAACATACCAAAGCTGAAAGCAGCACATTATCAAGACATTTTTAATGCGTGTGATATTTACCTTTTAAAAGTAGTCAAATGAAACAACAGATAGCAAAAAAACTGAATCCACTACTGCTCACTGATCAGTACACAAGTTGACAAAGATTTTTTTATATTATATGTGTGGCTGGCTAAAAGGGACAGTTCACCCAAAAATTAAAATGCTGTCATCATTTACTCAGACTCGGGTTGTTCCCAACCTGTATACATTTTTTTTTTTCAGTAACAAAACTGATCTCATCCCCAATTTACTGCCATAGTAGGGAAAATAAATACTATGGGAGTCAATGGAGGATGAGATCCCATTTTTCTAAATACCGTCTTTTGTGTTCAGCAGAACAGAGACATTTATACATATTTGGAACAATCTAAGAGTGAGTAAATGATGACAGAATTTTCATTTTTGGGTGAACTATCCATTTAATTCGTTGCATTTTTATTTTCCCAAAAATAACATTCATTTAAACCTGCATGCTGAATTTGTCTGTGGAACACAAAAAAGAATCCAATATGATCCTTTGCATCGGGCCGTAACTCTCATTGATTGAAAGATTGAAGTGAATAAAACCACAGCAAACTGTTGCACAGTAAATAACAAAAAAATCATCATGGGTAGAGTAGTTGTACATTTTAAAATGTAAGTATATTGAAGTACATTGGCATTTAGAAAAGTGATTCAAGTAAATCTGTCTGCACTATATCACACTCCAAAAACAAGCAGCATTCAGCTCATATCAGCTGGATACACTGACAGAACAAACGGAAATAACAAAAAACAAAATAAGAGTCAATGTGGATTTCCAAACGTCGACTGCATTTCAGTCTTTCGATTCAAACAATAAAACTCCAGCACAAAGTAACAAACATTTGCTGTTTCTTCATCAAAACAGAATCTTGAGTTGTCCAGTGTTAAGCAAACTAAAGTGGCTAAATCTTTGAATATTTTGCGATTCTGAGCAACGCTTCTCAAAATGTTCACTAAAGCCACCGTCTTCTGAAGGTGATCCAAGATAAGAAACGAATCCTCCCAGACGGAGCTCATTTTCCCGCGTCAGAGGACCGTACGGGTGCTTCGGATCTTCTTCCAAATCCATTTTATTCGGGGCTTGTTTCATCCCACCGTGACTTTCCCCAAACAGCAGGCAGGGAGATTGAATATGAAACCAGGCATTGAACGAACAACTTAAGCACAACAACAAAACTATCATCACAAACTGAGAAAGTTAGAGGAAGAAAAACGAAATGAAATCTTGTATAATAAAAGATGATAAAACCACATAAATAAAAGCTTGTGTAAGTGTATGTCACAGTTTAGTCTGTGTGTAAGGACGAATAAATAGTGGAAAATGAAATGATGGTGTCTTGACCTTTGACCCCGTGTGCAGTGAGTGTCCAGACACTGAGAGAGGAGCTCTTGAGGGCTTAATACTCCATCATCTCCTGTTCTGCCCTGTTTGTCTCTTTTTTCCCAGAATTCCTCAGTCATTGTGCAGAAGCATCAGGGACGGCCTCAATGCCGTGTCGCTCCAGCTGTGTTCGGAGAAGAATATTCTCGCTCTTCAGCTCCTGCAACTGAAACCCACAACATAGGAAATGTTGATATTTGATCTAAAGGTCAAGGAAAATTGATCAGAAGAGCTAAATTGTTGAAACAGTATCTCAAAAGATCAAGGGACATAAACCTAGAGGAAAATATTCAAGTACAAGATCTGAACACAGAGAAAGTTATTTGGAAGAATGCATGTAACCAAACAGTTCTTGGTCTCCATTGACTGCCATAGTGGGAAAAATGACAATGGTAGTCAAAAGTGATCAGCAGCTGTTTGCCGTCCTGCATTCTTCAAAATATCTTCTTTTGTGTTTGAAAGGAAAGAAAATGTATGAAGCGATTTTACTGTTATAGTCGATGGAGAACAAGAACTGTTTGGTTACTAGCATTCTTCTAAATATCTTCCTCTGTGCTCATCAGAACAAAGACATTTATACAGATTTGGAACTATCTGTGCCGAACTTTTATTTTGGGTGAACTGTTCCTGTAAGTGTTGGATGTAAATATAAACGTTTAAGAAAATGTTAAAACATATTTTAAAGAGGGTGTAACTTAAACCAGTTTGATCTCATAAGGATTTGTAAATATTTTCTAAGCTATGGCTAATTCACATTCACAAAAGTAAGTGCAAAAAAGTAGGTTCTTTAAGAAAAAACATTATAGTGAAGTCTCACCCCCAAACCTGACCGTCAATGACACGAAACCAGATCAAACTGAACTAAAACGTACAAATGGGATCATACAAATCTATATGAATTTGCCACCTCATAAATAGTTACGAATTGTCAGGATATTGCATTGCCTAAACAGAATTTCCCTAGCTTGCTTTGGATTAACGATAAAAATACAACAACCAAATATTGTAAATATGAATTATACTGCCTCAATGGTTTGTTTGGTTTAATAAAATCAGCCTGTTTTAAGAAAGTAGAAAAACATTTAAATTACTTTAGAGGCAACAAACCATGTGTAACATCATAAATGCAATTCAGAAAAAAATAAACGCTATTAAATCTGGAGAAATGGAGAAATCAGAGCAAAGATAAATGATGTGATTACATCACCGGCTCACTGGCCAATCACAGATCAGTGAAAGCGGTGCGTTGACTCGGGTGTAAAGTACCTGACGTCCGAGCAGATCGTGGTCAATCTGTACTCGATCCAAGTCTCTCAATGTCTCCTGTAGACGCTGGTTATGTTCCTGAAGCTCACCGATGTAATCGCACGCCTTCGATAAGATCCCACCTTTACTCTGACAAAAATGTAGTCAAAACTTATCAGTATGTGTGTGTTACTTCGTATTTGAACTCAAGACCTTTTCAGCTCTACCAAAGAAGCTAGAGAAACATTCTCCCATAATGCAATATTCCATATCTCACCGCGCTGGTCTTGGTGCTCTCCATACTGCAGTCGGGGATGATCTTCGAAAGCGTCACAATCCAGTTGTTGATTTTGTCTCGCCGTCGTCTCTCCACTGGACGTGGGAATAAGAACCGAGGCCAAAAGAAAAAGCCTGCTTCAATCTATCAACCCTATACTGTCCTCTACTGGCAGATGCATGTCAATGCTCTCCGGGATTTGCAGAATTGAATCTGTAATTCGCAAAATTCTTCTCCTGCCTCATTCGCATGTTTGTACTGTCAGCTATAAATGCATAGTATTGGGAGAGATGTGAAACACATCTTGATTCAAGAACACATTAACATCCATTGAACAAGATTTTCTACCAAATCACCAAAAGGAATCCATTGAATGCATCAAGCCTTGAGTAAGACAACTATACAAAGATTGAGAAAATGTGTTCTGACACCCGTACACTTCTTGAAACGGATGTGGTTGCCATCATCTTCCTGTTTAGAAACTGATCACTTCTTTTCACAGTAATACATTTATACCATATAAACCTTATATACCAAAAGCATTATAAATATAAAAATTTTATATTACAAACCTACAGGCAATTATTTTCAGTTAGTATCGCTAAGGAAAGAAATCTATATTTCTTTACCCTATAATTCATATAGAAAATCTATTAAATAGATAATAATATCTATCATAATTGTCTGGTTTTCTTATGTCTGTGCGAACATGGTTTCCCTGTAACGCTGAAAACGCTGTAAAACTGGGAAAAGCAATGTAGAAATATGTTTAAATTATACTGAAAGTGAATGCGGGAACCTTCATTGTGTTGTGCTCTTCTCCTTTCGTCTCTAGGGGTGCGTGGACTGTCCATTTTCCTATAGAAGTAATAAAAGATGACATTTAAACGATCATTATTTCTTTCATTTCTTCACCTCACATGCATAAACATTAGGGTTGTGACGGTGTGTGTTTTCGTACCGAACCGTCACGGGTAACATTCCAAATATAGTCATTATTCCTATGCCCTACTCCCTTCCAAGGGCAGAGCAAACAACAAGCAAAGTTAACATATTTTTGGGCTTGCTTGACTTCAAATTGTTGTGTGTATACATCAATGTTATGTAAGCCATCGAGCACCCCTGCTCTCCAAACAGAGGCCCTAAAAACATCATTTTCACAAAGCTAAAGCTGATGATGGTGTGGATTGGCAGAAATCTCTGTAAGGTCTGTGTCCCTCCCCTCCGGATCTCCGGGGAGTCTCGACTCTGCCCGTGTTCATTACGTTAGAAATTAGGGTTCGGAGAAGCAGCTGCCGTCTGCGAGGAGACTCGGCTCCTGTCTAATGACACAACTGTTCACTGCGAGGAATCTTCCCTCAGGTTCGCTTTAATTAAGTCACGACTCCGTCTGTCACACCTCAGAAGGCAGAATACACAACACAGGGCTAAAACGTCTCGCAAGACGCCATAGAAGAAGCGAGAGGTGCCTTCCCAGGGCTAATGCAAAACAATAAAGAAAGTGTTTGTAACTCAATTTAAAGAGTAAATATTACAATGTCCTTAAAATATTTCATGCCATGTTGCTGTGTGTGAATGTAAAGCAGTCTGCTGGGTTTTTTGCCGAAAGTGAAAGAATTACAAAGTTATTGGCTCGGGAAAAAGGAGTCGACTCTGAATCACACGAGTCTGTCGTTCTAATTTCAGTTCTGTGTTATATTTACACCACTCGGTGTAATGCCCGCTTACGTTCCATTTGTTACACTGCGACACTATACGCGGTAGACCAATCACAGCAGATTAGACCATATGACCAATCAGATCACAGTAGGCTGAGAGAAAGGAGGGGATTAGACAGAGGAATCGCCAAACGAATCGTTTGAGAGTCAGTCAAGTAAGGTAAGGATAACTGCTTATCATTAGAAAATGAAAGTGTTTTTATACCTTATATGTACGTAAACTTGTTGTTGGACACTTCATAAACCAAAGTAGGACCTTAAAAATTACGAAATACTTTCTCTTTAAATGTAGGCTTCACAACGGGAGGTCTCCTTCTCAAGACCTATAATGTAGGGTTGTCTTGTCACTGTTTTCTGTTCCATAACACAAACTTTAAAGTGTTGAATAAACAAAGCAATTTGCACACACAAAAGATCATTTCAACTCATTTTGATCAGGAAAAAAATAAAGTTGATTAAACACAGGATGACCTCCTGACCACACTATGTGGGGTAAGTTGTCAGAGAGTATTGTAAACCTTTGAGAATACAACAACGATAACAAAACATAAAACAAGTCATACAACAGCAAAAACAAGTAAACTATTGTTTTGGCCAACAAATATTCATGAATTGTACAAATATATATCATCTAAAACACGTGAGGCAACTTGCACCAATAAAGTCTGCTTTGTTTCAGCCAGATCAGACAAAAATAAAAAGGTACTTTATAAGTTTTATTAAAACATATCTTCATTATATAGTTACAGAAAAGTGATTTAAAAAATTGACCTTTCAATTGAACCTTAAACCTTACACTGTAGGTACTAAGATAAAACTCTTGTGACAACTAGCCCCGGTCTTTTCTACAGTGGAATACTCAGTATGTTAGCATTCTATTGTCTAACTGCAGCGGCTCGGATCCCCGAGTCTAATAACCTGTGGGATTTAGGATTCAAATTGTTGTGTTATTTAATTATTGTGCTGCAGATGTGAAAATCATAAGCAGCACAAAGCTTTACGTGTCCAAACAAAATAATCAAAGAAAAAGAAGCTGAAAAACAAACTCGACAGACACGTGATTCTTCAGCAGGCTATTTCTTCAAGCCACGGAGTGTATTTTCGTGAATGAGGGATGTTGCGACAGCACAAGCGCATGAGCAACATCATCTATTCACACAATACTTCTGCTTCCACCTTTAAAGCGAATAACAAACATACTCTCAGATCATTTATCACTGAAAGTGAACACATGATCCTGCCAGATGCCCTGCTTTCATACATTATGGATCTAAATGTTCTTAGCGAGCTCAAAGGATTAACGGAGAGAACTCTATGCTTGTTGGAAGTTTCTCTCCTATTG
This sequence comes from Triplophysa dalaica, assembly GCF_015846415.1. Classification (NCBI taxonomy): domain Eukaryota; kingdom Metazoa; phylum Chordata; class Actinopteri; order Cypriniformes; family Nemacheilidae; genus Triplophysa; species Triplophysa dalaica. The sequence goes on along the minus strand of NC_079553.1, from coordinate 21,666,742 downwards.
TAGCCAAGTGCCTTACTGTAAGTGCTATTCACGCTTGTTCTTACATACTGAAGAGTTGAAACGATTTTCGTTGAATATCAACAACACGAACTGAGCGGAGTTATTTTGACATATAATTGTCATAAAAACAACCTGTAAGTTTCATAACACAGTAGTCCAAACACAGCTTTTATTAAAACCAAGCTGCCAAAATGCAGATCTTGTCTCAGTATGACATCACAGAGCCACTAAAGAGAAGATATGTCTACGTCGATTCATGCACAATACATAGATGCAAACATGTGGATTTGTAAAAAGTGTGGCTAAAATATTAAACTGCACTTTATTTTATGACACATTCAGAATTGAACAAGACACAGTTTGACGATTTTAGAGAGTCTGATAGTAAAATTAGTTCACAGCTGAGTATATATATGATCCGGCATTAAAGGTGCAGTTTGTAACTTTTTCACAGTTAAATTTCCATTAACCACAATGCCAGTGTTATATATTTTGTTCAACTTACCACTTGTAAACCGTGAGAAAATTGCCATTTTAAGCAGGGACACAGACCGTGTCTGGCAATGGTGTCATATCCGTGGTACCAAAGAGACTAGACCGAAAGCCAGCAACCTTCAGTGGAATGGAGGAAATGAGACTAGAGGCTGTTATATGATTAGCCAAGATGCCTTTAGCGTTACGATTTCCTCAGATTACTGCCGTAGAAACCATACAACACAGTCTCTTGGACAAAGTGTCACGTATATATTGTGATGTATATATTTACTGAACAAGCAGATTATCTGATTTAATAGTAATATAATTTATGAATTATGTCTAATGCGTCTAATTAATTATAATGAAATAAAATCATGTCATCAAATGAAATCTATCTAAACGCGAATGGCGTGTCAAGCGCGAGTGATTTACATGTTAAGTCAATGCAAAGACGAGATGGACCTACTTGCGGCCCGAATCGCGCGAATGAAGCCCTGGTCATGATATGATGAGGCGGCGCGAATGACGTGAGTTGAAAAATCTCGTTCTCGCCCGGTAAAGTGCAATTCAGCTAGGTATACATCCGCGCTAAAATATCAAGGTGAAAGTCAGCATAGCTTGCGTAGTGTAGACCCAGACATATTTTTTTTATCGCGCGAAAAGAGTCTCACATAAACGCAGCACGTTAACGCCGTTAACGGCCCACCACTAATCTAAACCTTTATCACTTTACATCATCCGTAACTGTGTTTTCTCCATAACGTCAGATGGATTATTAGTGATGGAGTTGAAGACGACAGTTCCCATTATTCCACACTCCTTGACAGCGTCATCGAGCAACGCCACTGTTTAACATCTCTGTTTTGAATATGCGGCCATTGCGGTGGACTTTACAAACTGTGCCTTTAATGTCGCAACACTCACGTGTGACAAATACCGTTTTACCATGTTTACCATATTGCTCTCTTACAGATTATTTTGAACATTTATACACTTTTAACCAAAATGACCCTTTTTGTAATTAAAAAATCCATTCTTGAAGATAGCAAACCAGATGAAACCTGTTCATCGTCTCCGTTGCTACTTACGCAGTGTACGCATGAGTGCGTGGAGCTATAGTCCTCTGTGGGGCAGAATACAGCATTTCCGGAGGAGTCATCATAACGTAAAACTGACCTAAAATGGACAGAAGCACATTTACATTAATACATGTGTTTTATGACAAAGCCGAATTATGGTTTTGATTTTAGTCTGAGTAATTGTTCAGCCTTATTGTGATTTTATTTTTTGGGTTCTGAAAGGAAAACCCATGTACCTGTGGTTTGTGTGAGTGAGGGGTCACCTGCAGCCTGCACGGGCAGAGCTGTGCCCGTTCTCTCGCTCACAGAGGCTTCTGGGAAATATGCACATCGTGCCTCCTCTCTGGTACGCTCTCTAACAGCGCTGCCACCATTCCGAAAGGGGTGTTGAATTACTGTCTGAGAGACAAAAGGTGTGTAATGGTTACAATCCATTGTATTGGCTTTTAGTCATCGATCAGTATAATATTTATAATCTGCTCTGATGTGTTGTCATGTTCAGCCGGCTGTTTAATGAGAGTCAGGCCAATAAACATTTCAGCGCAATAAAGAACTAGAAGCGAAACAAGACGTTACGTGAAAGTGGTGCTGATGCTGGGAGTGAGTCGGTTGCCATGGTGCCAGATGTGTTGATTCTGTACCTGTGTAACAGCCTGCTGGTGTCCGGTGAGGTTGACTGGTGACAGAACATTTACCGCTGCTCCTCGACTCAGACCATCTGATACCTGAATCACTCGATAAGTCACCTGATGAGAAGACAGAGAGATAATCAATGCATCTTTGCCTTCAATGAACTCCTGTACACACTCATTTTCAACTGCATGTGCATAGCTCCAACAAAAGTCACATGATGGATTTGTGTTGGGAAGGACCCCCAAATGTAAAGCTATCAAATAATCTTGTGTGATGATGTAATTGACATCCAACCTGGTGTGTTAAAAGCTGCCTTAATCAATTTTAAAGCCATTTCCCTGTTATTTCTTTGATTCAAATATTTATTTCTAAAGACAACAGAACAAGACACATAATTAATGAGTTCAGCAACGATTCCCTAAAGTTCCCATGAATACGTTTTTAGCTCACAGCATGACACATTCTTCATCTATTTTATAAATCACCCCTGCAGGATGTGCAGAAGTCTGTAGATGATTTAATTTAAAGGTCTAGAACAGCACAGTTGTTTCCGAAAAGAATACGTATCTGTGAAAAACCCTTTAACAGGACCTCTGCCCAATCTGCCCGTCATGTGACTCGCCTGCTGACCGACATGTGACACAGGCCCAGTGCCAATCCCAGCTAGAGATTGAAATCACATGATTGATGCTGCTAATAAGTGAAGCTCATAAAAACATTTTCAGGTTACATTCTGCCTCAAAATCAAAAGAAACAAACATATCTATATTTCGTATAAATTAAGTAATTTGAGTTTTGTCAATTATACAGATTTTCCCCTAAACTATCATAACCAGAAGCCTTTGGGACTTACTGTATTAAATATAGTATTACAATAAAATAGAATACTGTATTATTTTTATTCAGTCCAAGTACGACAAATTTATGCAGAAATACAAATTGGTATGTTTACCCCACATCACAGTTATTATAAAAATACAACTTGATTTGAAATTCCAGAGAATTATGACCGGTGCATAGTTTCGACAGCTTCCTGAGATTTAACAACAGAAGAAACGTTCTATTCTTCAGCAAATAAACCAGACAAAGAATTGGTGTACGTGGAAATGATGAGACGATGTTGAAAATCAAGCCCACCTGTCCGCCTGTATTTTCTGCGTGAAACTGATAGTGAAAATTGCCATCCAGCACAGCAGAAGGTCGAGAAACACTGGTGACTGCAGTGACTTTATCCCCCGTATCAGCTGAAAACACACACATCAATGAAAAACAGCAGCACACAACTAACATATAACTAAAAGATCCTGAAAAAAAGATGTACAAGACAGTCACACATTAAAGTTTCATGCGATCTACTCAGATATAAAGCAGACATTTCAGGAATACAGAAGAATGTTTGAAAACTGAAAAAAGATAAACTGAGCATGTATCATGACACAAACATTGTGATGAAAAAACTTTATTTAAAAGCCAATGGCTTACCTTCAGGTATCTGTACAACTTTCCTTTCCTCCTGTTTATTACTGCAGAGAGAAGTATTTAAGTATTTAAGTTCATTCATAATACCACATTTATTTTTCCTAACTTAAACACAAATGCAAAAAAAGGATAAACAATACAAACACATCATTTTCTTAAACACACTTTACGATTTAAATGTGTCTTCAAATAGTTACAAAGCAACTGTCAAAAGTTTTATTTTGACATGCTAGTTGATGAAGCACAATCATAAATGCATTAAACTTTTCTCCGAAAACACTCAACACAGTATGCAATTCAATCTATGTATTTTATATTTCGCGTGACTAGCTTGTTTATGACGCACTGAATCGCAAAATCCGTAAAAATTCAATGTATTACCTCAGTGAAGTGTGCAAGTTGTGCTCCAACATGTCCATCAGTGCATGTAACTACAGCTGACACGCGACGCGAGTGGGTCTGTTGATCACGGGAACAAACACTCGGGTCATGTGAGGCTTCCTTCAACTTCATGCGGCGCTAGGTAAACGAATCGGCCGCAAATATCGCGAGATCTGTGTTTTCGGTGCGGTACTATTAATACGCCCTCGCGATGCTTCGATGTCATACGCTGATTGGTCTGCGCAACGTCTGTATACGAGAAAACGTTGAGTGGCAGATCTGAGCTTATTAAAATCAGTTCAAATCTCAAGCTTGTTTTAAGCAGTTGGTTACTTCAGATTTTTGACGTAAATTTTCCGTGTTAAAACTTTTTAAGGAATTAAAATGTTTCTAAACATCCTTTCCCACGTAAGTGACATATTCAACAGTTTACAGTTAATACAAATATTTGGGATTTCACATTCAAGACAGTGAGCGTGATTAGTTTTCTAATATTTAATGCAATAAATAAGACTCCGAGGTTGCGCATGCGCAGCTTTCTTTCTACGTCTTGCTCTTGTTCTCTAGTCAGAAAGCTTTCGGTCTGTGATTATTTTACGTGTACATAAGCCAAACATTCTTTCATATATATTTTTGTGAATATTAATCACATTTTCGTTATGTACGAGTGGATTCGCTCTATTTTCATCCCCGCATCTGCTCATTACCAGGCTTTTGGGAAACTGATGTGGATTGTATTGGGTTTTTTGGATTGTAGTATCGACAGGAAAAATTAATCATAATTAAAAATATATATATAATTAAAAAAACGTCGTTTTATAATAAGCCGACACTTTATAGGCAAATTCGTCTGCTCATGACAAGCTCCACCTGTGCAGTGTTTGAGGAATCTACGTTGACGGCAAGTAAGTTATTTATATTTTATACTGAAGCAGTAACCCAAAAATATCCATTGTACTGAATATCATTTACAGACAGTAGAAATAAATCTTCACCAATGTAATGACTGACTATCGGACTTATCAGACTATATAAATCTTTGTGATCTATCATTTATTTTGCACGAATAACCCGCAGGAAGACTTAACGTGCATTGACGAACCAAGGCCACTAGATGGCAGTGTGTTCTTTAAATCAGATTCACACGTTTCTTGACCTAAAATCACAGAATTGGTTAAAAGTTACACAGATATTTCGTTTTTGTCCTTTTAAGAAATGTTGGGCATTTTGAGACGATGCCGTCAGCTAGCACTATTTCTGTGCCTTTGTTGTCATCGATGTAATAAAATCTATACATTATTGAGTCATTAATGGACGTTATTCAGTTTTCTCTGTTGTAAATATACATTATTCCATTTTCTCCTTTTTAATAACGTTACCTCATTCAAGGTTAATTTAAGGTGTTCTTGTAATGGACACAAAGCATTGATCTTTTGTGCTATGGGGGGTTAATGTTTATGTTATGCTGGTAGACCACCATTGTATATGGCTTCAATTTACGAGAAGACAAAAGATTTGGGTGGAGAACTGATGTTTACTATTATCAAAGACTTCAGGGCACAAGTCAGTCAGCGGACTTGGAAGTCATTCCCCAAACACAAAAATGGACCGGAACAGTCCAATCAGGAACTCCATCCAATTGGTCACATCGCCACCTAGAGGCAGACAAAAACAAAGCCAATGAGAGAGAAACTAGAGTCCACCGAATACATAATATATCTCTAAAACACTTTAAAAAATGTAAACATACAACATCAATGTCTGCAGAATCAAAGTTAGAATTTTGAAGCTCACTTCTCTCTCTGTGTGTTTGTAGAGACCTTGCAGTGGACACCCGATCTGGAAACTTGAATGACGTCGACACTCCACAAGATACAACATATCAGCCCAAAGTTACTGAAACCATCACTTCTTCTGAGTATCATTTACATTTAGTCATTTAGCAGATGCCTTTATCCGAAGCGACTTATAAGTGAGGTAAACAATAGAAGCAATCGTATCAACATAAGGACAACAAAAACCACAGGTGCAGTAAAAAACTGCTCTTGTAGCCTACCACAGTACACAAACCATCTTCACACAACATTTCATTTAGGTCTTAGTACTGGATTCATTATACTGCTATAGTTCATGAATCGTGACCTGACAGTGAACTTGAGAAACATGATATATGGTTTATGGCTAAAAAGGTTCCTATTAATAAATGTATTGAGCATGTGAATATCTGGCTGCCTAAACCTGTAACATCTGAAGAGGTTGATGTAAAAGATAATGATGATATTGGTCCAGAATGTTTCATATGTATCTAAGGGTACCACTGCCTCTACTAAGAGCAGTTCAAAAAGTAGGAATTCTTCCATAATATCAGCGTGTGTATAGGCCGAGGCTGAGAGAGCTGCACTGATGGCACTAGACTACACTAACAATTATTTTGATCATCGATTATTTGGATATTTTAATCAATAAAATATACAAGGCTAGATTAAAATTGAAGGATAAATAGATTTTTGTTGAAAGCAAGAGATGTGAATATCAATATCAAATCGATTCAATTTCGATTCAGAGTCACGATTGGATGGATCTTGTCCTTCAGTTTTGTATTATTAATGACACACCTGGAACTCTATTCTAGCTGTTCTGGACCCCGGAGCTGGGGCCCCTGCTGGACCTACCCTGGAGGCCCTGCCCAGCTGGCTTCCAGGGCTTGAGGAACTTTGTCTAATGGGCAGGTCCCCGGAGCTGCAAGACCTCCTGGGTTGGCCCCTGGTAGCAGATGGACTGCAGTGGTGGTTCCATGATGTCCTTGTGCCGGATGCCCTGGAGCACTATTTTGACACAAAAAAGATATTGTTAGCTTAACATTCTGGCTTCTTTTAACATGCTTTCAACAAAATCACTAACATTTTCTTTCTTAATGGCAAATGTTTTTACAGATCAAGTAGAGGAATCACTCAATGTTGAGGAAAAAATTATGTAATCATCTTTACTTTCATTTCTAAAACGCATATTAGGACAAGTCTAAAAATACTTATAAATCTTCAGTTAAAAGGGAGAGCTTACACACAAAAAAATACATTATATTGGCCTAGTGGTTTTTGGATATTTTACTGCAAAATTCTTACAAACTCTACCTTTAAAAGCAAACACCTTTGTTAGACACATATTCTACTGTAACAATGTTTTTACATCATGTTCACTCAAAACAATTAAAAACAAATTCAGCTTTTAAGAAGTTACAGCAATTTATCACTAGTCAAGATTTAAATTCTAAGTAGAAATTACTTTTATAGGTTTATGTATAATATCAATGAAATGATAAATACATCTAAATGTATTTTATTTTAAATTATTATTAAAAACTAGTATAACATAATATATTTATACTTTATAGAAACTTTATAGAAAAAAATTTAATTCAGCAACATTACAACAAACTTTTGTAATCCAATGCATTTGGTACTCCAATGCACCCAATGGTACTCACTTTTTTTTTAGTTCAGTTAGTTTTTTGTCTAATTTAGTCTATTATATCAATAGACATTTGTCGGCACCACCATGCGACGCACCTTCCTCCGTATCCAGAGCTGTATAGCTGAGAGGGGTGTGCCAGTTTTTTATCTAATCATCTTCCCTTGGAATTACTGGACCCGCCAGTTGAAATAGTGAGATTTTCATTTGATCATGATCTGTACTGGAACTAATATAAGTTGTTTTGTGCAAACATTTATATTTAATTTCTGTTAAGTCTAGCCCAAGAAGCTGTGATCTCCCACCTGGGTTGTGCAGACATGGAGGGGCACGTGTTTGATATCTCCTGTCTGCTGTGTAAACTCTTGTTGGGTGCGGTATGCAACGCTTACTATGTCAGTGGGTACGCCAGTAAAGAGATGTCTCCTTGATCAATTGCAACAAGAGTGTCCCCAACTGCAGCACAAAAACCAAGTACGGATAGAACTAGGCTACAAAACCATATGTATTCAATTGAATGTGAATTTCTTTGAAGGATTTAGTTTTTTCATGCCTGCTTACCCTTTGAGATAAGTTGGTTGTTTCTGTGTGATCTTCCAGCAGACGCAGAAGAGGAAGAAATACTCTGTTAAACCACCACGTGATCTTTAAACATTTGAGAAACATCAGGAAAAGAAACAGCATGCGTATGCTAAAGCAACTGCCCCGAAGAAACAAAAAGAAGCAGAGAAACTTCAGAAGGTACAACATTTGGGTGGGAAACGGAGACCAAAGGAAACGATTGAATGTTATACATCGGTTCCTCATTGACAGGAACAAGAACGTCCCCCAGCATACCCTCTTCTAGGCGTGAGGGTTTACAGCTGGGTTCTAGTGCCCTCGAAGGAGCCGAGATGTCGCTGTGAACTTCTTCATTGACCCACTGACTGGAAAGAGCTACACCACCACAGACGAAAGCTTTCTGGGCATAGACAGCATTTGGAACGGTGATAACTACTGGGTCAACATGCAGGATTTGGTCGTGGGGTCAGTATTTCTTGGATTCTGAGATGATTTATGATCAAGATTTCAGGAAGTTTACAGAGTGTGTTTGTATCTCTAGGAGATGACCTTTGACTTGAGTGATCTATTAAAGTGGGAGTATATTTATGTGGCCCTGTGGAGGATGGAATGGAAGAGCAGAAAGTATTTGAGACGCCTCAATCTTGGGTGTCTAGAATAGGTGCCATAATTTACAACAAGTTCAGAAACAAACTACCGCACACATCCCATGCCACATATACACCAACACCTTAAAACATACGTACATTATGTATATTACATGTGGTTGATAGCAGCAGCAAAGAGATTTAATCTGTAATTACAAACTCCACGATTCCTGCGAGATTAATCAATTATTTATTTATTATGAATATTCTAATTATTTATATATATATATATATATATATATATATATTTATGTATAAAATATTTATATATTAAATTTAGATTATTTTTGTTTATATAAATAAATAAAGGTTAAAGTCTTACTTTTTTTTTCAAACTTAAATCTATGATGTATTATTATATGGATCCACAACATCTATATTCATCTATCTAATGCTCGTCCCAACATCTATATTCTAATTCTCAGAAGAAGCAATCGGTGAATGACCAGATGGAGGCTTCTGTTGTCCAGGCGGGAGTATCAAGTCCCATCACACCTGAGGTTGATGCTCAACAGCAGTGCCAGAACAAAGTCAAAATCATTGGGAGCCGACTTACAAAGGTTTTGGAAATGATTAACGTGCCTTTTTCAAACCCTTTATATGACTCCTGTGGAACACGAAAAGAGTTTTTGATAAATGTCAGCGTTTTTGTGTTCACACAATGGACAGAACTGGCAGTATTGAGTCAAAAGTTATGGATTGCAGCTTTATAATTGCAATTGTTATAATATTAATACATTTATATTTTGTATATTCAATTTATATTATATATATATTTATTTATTTATAATTACATTTAAATTATATTTGTTTATTTATATAAATAAATGTTTAATAATAAAGAAATAAATGCAAGTAAAACCCGTCCAGGTTAAAGCCGTACTTTCTGCGAGAGAACAGGAGGATCTATTTCCAACACAAACAGAAGAAAGATGACACGTCGATGCGTGGCAGAGACGGTGAATTCAAGCATAAATCGATGACGTATTACTGTATGGATCTACAATGCTCCTCCCAACATCTCATTCCTCAGAATAAGCAATCGGTGGAAGATCAGATGGAGCCTTCTGATGTCCAGCCGGAAGTGTCAAGTCCCAACACACCTCTGAGGATCTGGCTGATGTTCAACAGCCGTTCCTCAACAAAGCCCAAATCATCCGGAGGCGAATTAAAAAGGCATGTAGTAGATGCAGTCATGGTACCAGAAGAACCAGCTCAACCTCACCAGAGAAGATGAAGATGAGTATCACGCCTACTGCTCTGATGCACAGCTCAGGATAAAGGTCGCCAAACAAAGACTCGATCGGTAAGTCATCTCAAATCAGTTCCAGAGCGTTTTCAGAGTATTTCTGTTGTTAGTCATCGTATGAGTGGAACTTCACTGAATTACAATGAAAGAGAAGTTTGTGATTAAAGGGGGAGGTCATCCAAAAAGGAAAATCCTGTCACCATTTACTCACCCATGACTTATTTCAAATCTTTATCATTTTCTGATGAACACAAAAGATATTTGGAAGAATGCTTGTAACCAAACAGTTCTTGGCCACCATAGACTTCCATAGTGGGAATAAGATTTGTTCTGTTGAACACAAAAGAAGATATTTTGAAGAATGTAGGAAAGCAAACGGTTCTACACCACGTTATTTCATGTAGTCACTTAAGGTGTTATACCTAAATTCTGCTTTAGAAACAGTAAACCTGTATTGTTTTGCAGTTACACGGAGAAGGCTTCTGAAGGATGTTACTAGCACGGGAGGAAACACCGAAAAAGAGTGTTCAGAACTGAAAATCCTCAATGCTAAAGTCTCACCAAAACAAATCAAGCATTAACTTTTATTAGTGTTAATGCTGTAAGTTTACTTTTTTGCAAATAGCACTAGTAAAGAGAGGTTTAAAGTTTGGTAGCAGAAGTATAAATGGTCTGTTGTCATCATAAAAAAAATGCATGTGCAATTCATCATGAAAAGGCAGATAACTGACAAAAGACAATAATGTTACATACAGATGTATAATTAAGGGCCATATAATTGACTACCTGTGTTTTTCCTTTTTTACTATACAATAGTGATATATTATCCACATAAATGACTGTTGTACACAATAGTATTTATTACTATAGTAAACTGCAGTTAAATTCTTAAATACTATAGTGTTTTTGAACTTAACTATTGTATACCCTGCTGATCAATTTACTACAAGGGCACTACAAATTTCAATAGCAAATGCTATAGTACACTACACTTTCTCTCTGAGTGTTCAATTCGAATCTTCTGGAAGACTTCACACGTCACACAATCAGGCAGCTCTGTGTAATGCACATATTCTTATTATTGCACATATGTCGCACATGTTTACATATATTTTTTAAGTTACTCGTCCGATCGGGCAAGTAAAAGTATCTCTCACTAGCCCATACAAAACATTCACTTGTCACGTACTAGCGTTAATGTCGAGCCCTGATAAACGTACAAAATAAAATATGAATTGAAACGGTTAAGTAGTCTTAATTTAAAATATCAGACTTCAGAAATCTTTTATTTTGCACGAATAACCCCCGGGAAGTCTTTACGTGCATTGGCGATCGCTGGCCACTAGATGGCAGTGTGTTCTTTAAATCAGATTCACACCTCAGACACAATCGATAAAAACTTGTGCACATACAAAGTTGCAATCCTCAATAATAACAAAAGTATTAACGTAGATATATATATTAGTGTGACAATCATAAATATAACTTACATTTCTTCATCATCGCGCACAGATTGAGTTAGATGCAGTCAGTGTGGTGTACATGCCTCAGATGTCTCAATCAAATCATCGTTGTGTGGTGATCCGGCACATGCGCCATGTTTATTCAGTTACGCAGATTCGCCATCTAGTGGCCAGAGACGAATGTGGATGAAGAGGGTTTAACTTTCCTACAACTACTTTATTAATACTATGATGTACACACAGACACTAATGAGGTGTGCGCTACAATGAATGATCTCCCCCGCCGGTGCGGGATACTCACAGATATGGAGTACATTATAAAACACATTTCTTCATAAACGATAAGAGAAACTAACTACAGGAGACTCGTTCTTCTTCACATTCTCGTTTTTCTCCTAACAGTTTGTCTGTAACAGCCACGGGACGTGACCACATGCACCTCATGAATGCTGATTCGTATATTTACGGGCATCTGTCGGTACACGATCCGGGATGCCTGCACGATCCATCCGCGCATGCGCATAATGAAAAACGGTAGAATGAAGTCAGTAGTCTTTATTATGTCTGACAACATCTCAAATACACTACGCGCCATTTGACGAGTAAGTTCAAACTTTAACCATAGTCTGTGTTCCTCTCACCCAACTGTTAAGAATGCTTCTGCTTCCAAATGCATAGAGACTGTGTCTGTCCCCCGAATAATACAACCAAATAATAATTTATGTAAAAGTCAGATAAAAAACCTCATTGTGATTAAACGTAAAGACAATATATTTAATGAGCAAAACTAACGCCTAAAGTTTGGCCTACTTAATATTAGATCACTTAATCCAAAGGATGTAAATGTAAATGAAATGATCACAGACAACAGTTTTGATATACTTTGCCTTACTGAAACCTGGCTTAAGCCAAATGATTATTTTGGTCTAAATGAATCTACTCCACCAAGCTACGGTTACATGCACGAGCCACGTCCAGTTGGTCGAGGTGGTGGTGTCGCAACAATCTTTAGAGACTTTCTCAACATAACTCAGAGAACAAAGCATACATTTAAATCATTTGACGTGCTTGCGTTGAACATAATTGTTCCAAACAAAAGTAAAAAACCATTGATCTCTCTTACATTGGTTACTGTGTATAGACCCCATGGGCCTTGCACTAATTTTCTGATAGAGATAGCAGACTTTTTATTGGACCTATTGGTTAACGTTAATATCCAAATAGATAGTGCTAGTGATTCAATAGCAGTGGCGTTTAAAGAGCTACTACACTCTTTTGGTGTAACACAATACATCAATAAACCTACTCATCGACTTAATCATACCCTAGACTTGATTATATCTCACGGAGCCGATCTAACCAATATTGATATATATTATACCTCAAAGTGACGATGTCACCGATCACCATCTTATAACATGTACACTGCTCTCACAGAAATCAGTTGTATATCTTGTTATCGACAGGGTAGAACAATCACCTCAACTACTAAAGATAGTTTCATAAGGAACCTGCCAGATCTGACTCCTTTAATAACCTTGTCAACTAATATAGAATCGCTCGATGACATGACCAGCAATATGGGCACTATTTTCTCTAATACATTAGAAGCAGTCACACCTTTGAAGTAAAAAAAGATCAATGAAAAGATCAAAGCAGCATGGTATAATAACACCACTCGCGCCTTAAAAAGAGAAACACGTAAACTGGAGCGCAAATGGAAACAAACCCAATTAGAGGTCTTTAAAATTTCATGGAAAGAGAGTGCAAACAGTTACAAAAAGGCACAAAAAGCAGCAAAAGCCGAGCGCTTCCGTAACCTCATAGAAACTAACAAAAACAATCCAAGGTTTTTATTTTTTTACACAACATAGCTAACACCAAACCTCCAAGTGTGTCGGAAGAATTAGTAGCGACCATCACCCAAAAAGAAAAGCTGCAATGTTTTTTTCCTATAAATCAGGAAGATTTAATTAAACTTATTGCAACCAAACCGACAACATGCTTATTAGACCCCATTCCGAGTAGGCCCTACTTTATTAAAAGAGTTACTACCTGTTGCAATTGAGCCCATTTGTAACATTATTAACTCGTCAATTAATCTAGGACATGTCCCCGGACCCTTTAAAATAACTGTAATTAATCCTCTTATCAAAAAAAATATATACCCCAATGAACTTGAAAGCTATAGACCGATTTCAAATCTCCCGTACTTGACTAAAATACTAGAAAAAGTAGTGTCCACTCAGTTGTGTACTTTCCTACAAATAATGACATGCACGAAAAGTTTCAGTCTGGCTTTAGACCGCATCACAGAACTGAAACTGCGCTCGTTAGAATTACAAATGACCTTCTTATTGCTTCAGATAAAGGAAACATCTCACTATTAGTCCTGCTTGACCTTAGTGCTGCTTTCGATACTGTAGACCATAAAATACTACAAGATCGTTTACGCAATTATACCAGTATTCAGGGACAGGCACTACAATGGTTCAGATCTTACTTATCAGACAGATATCAACATGTCCATTTAAATGGGGAATCGTCAAATCTCACGCAAGTAGATTATGGATTACCTCAGGCATGGGTTTTAGGATCCTTGCTTTTCTCCATATACATGCTGCCCCTCGGCAACATTATAAGAAAACATGGATTTAGCTTACACTGTTATGCAGATGATACTCAGCTATATATCTCATCAAGACCAGATGATTCCTTTAAGCTATCCAAACTGGCAGAGTGCATCGAGGACATAAAACGTTGGATGATAAAAGAAGGAATAATTTCCTTCTTTTAAACTCTAGCAAAGCAGAAATATTACTTATAGCAACAAAAACACGTAAACAGAATATCTCATGCAACCTGCAAATTGAATGCTGCGCTGTTACTCCAACAAATACAGTTAAAGACCTAAGCGTTACATTAAAATCTTAGCCTGTCATTTAAAAATCACATCTCAAAAATCACAAAAACAGCCTTCTTCTGCGGTCTTCTAGAAAAAGATGTGTCTTTAATCTAGATTTAAATTGGGAGAGTGTGTCTGACCCTCGAATAGTATCAGGAAGGCTATTCCAGAGTTTAGGTGCTACGTATGAGAAAGCTCGACCCCCTTCGGTGGATTTAGTTATTCTAGGTCTTATCAACTGAGTTTTGAGATCGTAGAGAGTGTGATGGGTTGTAATGTGTTAAGTAAGTGTTCAGTTAAGTAAGTAGGGGCTAAACCATTCAAGGCTTTGTAAGTAATTAAAATAATTTTAAAATCAATACCATACTTAATGGGTAGCCAGTGAAGCGAACATTATATGATCGTATTTTCTTGACCTGGTAAGAACTCTGGCAGCTGCCTTCTGAACTAACTGTAGTTTGTTTATTGATGATACAGGACAAACAATAAGTAGAGCATTACAATAGTCAAGTCTTGAGGTCACAAAGAAGAATTTTATGCAATCAAACCGCCAACCAAAATTATCAATATTCCAGAATTGTATAACTGAATATGTGTTTGGTTTAATTAAAATTCTAAGTCTTAGAAAATAAGTCACTTTTGGGGGGTAGAAAAGAAAAAGGCCTTACAACGAGATCCACTGTATTATGCATCATTGTACATTACACATTGTCAAAATGGAAGATGAACGATAACATTCAAAACCAGATATATAACATTTTTTCGTTTAGTTAAAACCGATTATTTTCTGTGTCAAATGAAAGAGCTTGATGTATTTGTCGCATGATGCGTTCAGCTTCTAGTTACAAAATTCACACGACCCTTAACCTACTCATCATAGGAACGACTTTCAGCTTTAAGCGTTGATTTTACTCAGAGCGCTATTATATGCGCACTCGTAGGAACGCATTGGACACAGCTCGGCACTTGATTGGCCATTCGCTTATCTGACTAATACTATTGGTTCAAGGAATGGGAGTGCGCTCAAAAGCCCGCCCCTACGAGTGTCACACCATTAAGGCTCCGGTCTGATTCTCGTTCTGAAGCTCATTCGGTCCCGCGGTACCAGTCCACCAGACGTCTGAACGAACACGATGAGCACCCGAGTTCTGGTCGGAGTTAAACGGGTCATTGACTATGCTGTCAAGGTACACAGATATATTCCAATAAACCTTTGCGAATACTTTTGTTTGTTTGATTATACAAGGTTTCCAAACTGTTCTTGATGTCGACGTGAGCTGACTTTAGCCCAGCTGTGCTATTGAATGAGGTAATGTTAGGTGCGAACTGGGGCTTTAGATCAAGGTCAGTCTTGTACATGGACAAGTGTTTCTTTTCGTCCAAGATTTTATTTATAACAAGACAAAACACTTCGCATTTTGATCTTCTGAATTTCTTTTTTAGTTCAAAAATGTGCTGTGGTTTCACATTCAGTACTGTTGACCTCATGAGCTCATTACTTCAATAAACAAGTGACTTACGTTAGCTGTACTTCAGTAAACATGAATCATGTGGTTACTCCTTAAACTACTTCTTCTAATAGAACTATACAAATAAGCAGCAAATATATGCATCTTTATTTCAAATCTTCATTAAAAATCTAACTTGTAAATGAATTATTAATTTGCTGTTTTTGAGGTTTCTCCTTACCTGTCTAAATTTTGGAGGGTATGTTTGAATTTTATAAGCAGAAATTGGGAAGACTATATTCGATCTTACATTCAAAACAAATTCATGTATGCGTCACAAAAGTGCAGTTTTCTGGAGTGTGTGCGTTCTACAGTACATTTTCACACAATCCACCTCAAAAGCGTGATGCTTGACTTTGTCTGAAATGAAAATGCCTATTGAAACTTGAAGTTGAATTCACATTTCATTTATTAATTTGGAGGATGCAAAAAGCTTATCCAAAGCGACTTACAAGTAGGAGAACATTTAACATTTTGTCAACATGCAAAACCGCACTGAAAGTTTACCTGTCCATGTTACCGGGAGGATTAAAGCTGAAGTTTTCAAGGGAGAGAATGAACAACTTGAACGACAATGTTTTTTATTATTATTATTGTAGACGTAATAATAAAAAACATGTAACGTTTCTATACTACATGCACCCTTATTGAAAATTCTATATACATAATTTTAAACATCAAACAGTCAGGATGAAAACAGATTGACATGCTCACCGACACGTTGATGTAACTTATTGATTGACAGGTTTTATTGAATTGGCTTGTCGTCAATACATTGCCCAATACCCTAATGACCGTCTGCTTTTCAAAGCAGATAAAACCAGACTATGTGCTGGACATGATATATGATGGTTTGATGCAGTAACCCTTATACCTTTGCATAGAAATATTGATCCAAGATGACCGTGTGCTGACACCGCTTCTTTTGGATCAGTCTGTGTCCTCTATTCTACCCTTGGCATACTATGCATGCATTTCATCTGCGGTTTAACCTTATTTTCATTTAGAGATAGGCTGTTATCATTTGGCACTTCTGCATTGTAAATGCAGCTATGTCATTGCCTCATTACTGTTTCTACTAAAGATCCGAGTCAAGCCGGACCACACTGGAGTGGTCACAGATGGCGTCAAGCATTCCATGAATCCCTTCTGTGAGATCGCAGTGGAAGAGGCGGTTAAACTCAAGGAGAAGAAGCTTGTCAAGGAGGTCGTGGCTGTCAGCTGTGGTCCTCAGCAAGCTCAGGTTGGAAAAACATTCAATGTACACAGCAAAAACATTTTACTATGCCACAGTGTCCTGATGCCTCCTATCACAGTCGTCTCTTTGTTTGTAGTTGTCGTATGGATTCAGCTTTTTTCTTTGTAGGGAAAGGAGATTGAGCTAGATATTATCAGTAATAAGAGAATTACAGTAGGGTTTATATTGCAGGAGACGATCCGGACCGCTCTGGCCATGGGGGCTGACCGTGGCATCCACGTGGAAGTTTCTGGGAAAGATTATGAAACACTCGGCCCTCTGCAAGTCTCCAAGATTCTGGCTGCGCTGGCAAAGAAAGAGGAAGCCAATCTGATTATTTTGGGTAAACAGGTAACTAAATCATATGAACTATATAATAATATAGGACAGGACTGAATGTTCATCATAATTTAACCGGAAAGTTAATGTTTTCAGGCCATAGATGATGACTGCAATCAAACAGGGCAGATGACAGCAGCTCTGTTGGACTGGCCCCAGGTCAGTAATATTTTTGGTTTTCATCGCTGCTTATTGAAAAAGCAAGTTTTATCATTACTATTCCTGGTATTTGCTTAGATTTAATATTGTTTAAGAAATCAATTACAATTTTAATGTTAACACTACAGCACACTCTTAATGGCCAAACATTGTAATTTATAACGTCATTTTGCTCATAGTTTAATCATTAAATGTCTTAATGTTGTCATTCATGTATACGGCTTAAAATATAAAAAGTTCTGTAAAAGAACTTTGGTATTCAACATAAATAAGTCAGGATTAAGAATCCAAGCTGTCTGTTTTATAATTTTCATTTATTTTCCAGGGAACGTTTGCGTCCGAGGTGACCATGGATGGAGATATGCTGAAGGTGGTGAGAGAAATCGATGGTGGTCTGGAGACCATAAAGATCAAAATGCCGGCCGTGTTAACCGCTGACCTCCGTCTCAACACGCCCAGATACGCCACACTGCCCAACATCATGGTACGGTGATATTCCTCTGTAATGTGAATATTATCATGCTGTCTACAGTCAAGAATGTGTGGAATAGTTCAGCATTACAAACAAATAATGTTCCTATACATGCTTTCAAAGCAACAACATCAACAAACGTTACTGCGCTTGCATGCTTTTGTGACCTTAACTTAACTTCCGAGACATATCGGCAAAGAAACAGAATCCATGGAGATCATGTCTGACAACAAGTTCATTTCATGAGCTAGCAAGATAAAAGTATGTCTTATAAACAGTTATGTTATAAGCAACTATTTAGACCGATCAACAAAGTTAACGGAAGTTAACTTCGGGCCAGGTACATGTGTCCGATCCTATGGATTCAATCTCTATGAAACGCACATATTCTGATAAAAAAATAATGCATAGATTGAATATCTTTGGAATAAAGCATCACCCAAGTGCATGAATGCAAATAAAGACAACGAGTGCCTTCTAACCCTCGCACTGAACAAGCCAAAAGTGACAGTGGAGAGGGAAAACTTTGAGATGTTGTTTCCTACATTTTTCTTTATTTAGATGACAAAAAACCTCCAGTCTCATACTGTGTTGTTAATAATAATATTGGAGAATTTGTGACTTGTTATAAAATGGAATTGCACGTTTATAGGATTAGTTGTCCTCTTCTGCTTCTACAGAAAGCTAAGAAAAAGAAGATCACTACTGTGAAGCCTGGGGACCTGGGAGTGGACGTGAGCTCACGGCTGGAGGTGCTTAATGTGGAGGAACCTCCACAGAGACAAGCTGGAGTGAAAGTGGAGACTGTGGATGATTTGGTCATCAAACTGAAAGAAGCAGGAAAAATATAGAGGCGGCGGATGCAGGAGAGCAGACCACCGATGAAGGTGAGAATATACATTTACACATAAGTGACTCCCTGTTAAGGGTTCATAAATTTTGCCCATTTTTGTCATCGTTTTTATTCTTATCTGCAGTTACAGGATGTCCAGATGAACTGCTTTTAATTTTTTACCGTCTTTTTTTTTCTCTGTGACATCTGCAGGTCTTTTGTCACTGGTGATGGAACAAAATCCAATTTATCTCAGACTTTGAGGCCAGTAAAATTTGTAACGGCCCCATCACAAATCCAGCCCGACGTAGTTCACCATGTTTGCTCTCTTTGGGGTTTTTAACTGCTGTCTGTTGTTGTGGATGCTGAGAGACGCTGCTCCTATGAAAGTCTATCCGCCCCACAGAGGGGTAACCTGTTTTTCTGTGCATTTTATATTGTAGGAGTCATTAATATGGTCGACAGAATCTTTTTGAATGCACTAATAAGCCATCATGTTCACATGTAAATATCATTGGATTTGCTCACATCATCCTCACTCGACCTGAAGGGACATGTAATTTGTTGTGTCATAAACTCAGTACAGCATGAATGATTCACACGTTCTAATGACTGTATTTAGGTTGTTGTTGTTGTTGTTTGAAGTTGAGCATGATTTTTGAGCGGACAGTGTCTCTCAGCATCAGGTCTGATCAAAAACCATAAGCGCCTCTGGATGAGTTCTGACTGTACAGTATCATTCAATGACAATAAAACATGTCGTCTTTTTCATATGCATATCATTTTTTTCTTACTTGTTTTGCTTTGAAAGCAGAACTTTGTGCTATACACAATTTTGACTTTGCTCATATCTATGAGGGTGAGTTTTGGAGATATCATTTTTTTGTTAGTAGTACTTATATTCTTATCACAGGTTAATGGCATCTATTTTTTCCAAAATTCTGCATGTTGTCCCCCTGAATGGCACAAGCTCCTATAGGTTGACCTCTTCAGAGAGTAAAAATAATTCACCCAAAAAAATGATTTCTGACCTCATTCATGCACTTGAAAACTTGTATAACTTTTGTTCTTTGAAACACAAAAGATGTTTTGAGAAATGTTTCAGTGTTTTTTTTGTTGGGTTCTGCAGAAGACATGAGGGTGGGTGAGTAAATGATGAGATTTTACATTTTTGGCTTAACTCTCACACAGAGAATGTTGTGAAGATATCAGGGATCTCCATATGAGTCTTTTGTCATTTTGAACATTCATTGTATTGATGTTTGCAATTTCAACTTTGCTGCAAATTGTGCAATTAGTTACAAAAACAGACCAGTGGGGCTAAATGAGGTTGTATGGGCATTTTTTTCATTTGAATCACACTTCTATTTCCTGATACAGACTAAACGTCATTTACACTATATTTTTAGAAATGATTATATGGAAACAAGGTCATTCGACTTGGAGAAAAAAGAAAAGTAAGAATTAACCATGCTTCCCAATAACACGAGTCATCCACAAGGGGGCGTGTAACTTCCACAAAGAAGAATCCAAGTGTTCTTGAAATCGTTTTTATGTTTCTTGGTATTTGATTAGTAGTCAGTTGAATGACAATCGACAACTACGATCCCTGTACGTTTTTGATTTATTTGTTTATTTATAATTTTTTCAGTAGACAAAGCAGTCAGCGATTAGTCTATCCTGATTAGAAAAGTAACAGATATCATAATTTACTACCGAATTTAACTCTGAGAAACCAAAAAACGTACCAGCAGACAGCTAAAAGAAGAGTAACTTAAACTGTTGTTTTCAACCATTTTTTATATATTCCTCCGATGTTTTTTTTTATTTATTTTTTGTTAATGTTTCTGGTTGGATGGTTTTGCGCAGGTGAGTCGCACCTGTGCGCCTGGGGGAGGAGTCTGGAAACATTTCTCAGCAAACTGCACTCCAGGAATTCTCATCTGTTGAGATGCAATGGAGTAACATGACTTCACCTAAATCATCATGTAAAGTAAAGCAGTGACTACCAAAGCTTGGAGAGCTGTATTTCCTTTGGCCTTTGTCGATATGCAGACGCTTTTTGATCTGACTGTTGTTCTCTTCTGTGTTACAGGTGAGGTTAAACCTCTTACTGCTCAAGCTGTTATAGTCGTTATCATTTTGTTTGTCTTCAGTAATGCAAAAATATAAAAGCCATAGTTTTTAAATCAGTCCTTTAAAAATCACAATGTATTCAAAATTGCAGTTAGATGATGTTATTATATCTAATAACAATTTAAATAACAACAACATTTTTTGTTTTGTTGTAATTCACAAGGTCTGCTGTCAAAGATAAAGTGGAATTGTAATATTAATAGCTATCAAAAGTGTAAGAATTTCTAATGGCAAGAATGTTTTTGCAACATAACCTTAAACTCTTGTTATACACTATTTTCCACATAAGTATAAGCCCATGGTAACTTAAACTTAAAATATAATAAGTAAATTGTGATTTAGTGTGATGGTTGTATAAAGTGAGAAGAATAGAAAAATGATGTCAGCAATAAAAGGCCAAATTCTGCACTTTCTTCTTTACATTCTGTCCTGACGGATGCTGAGATGTATGCTAATATATCTACTTACATCATTTTCAAACACTTGACAAACGAAGACAAAAGCATAAGAAGACTGAACATGTTTGCACAACAAGATTCATGATTAATGGAAACGACTTAATTCATTTATGACTGATGCTTAGGGTCTCAAAAGCTGTTTTTCTTTCCTGTAATTAGGTTTTCAATTTGATCAAATGTCCGTTAATAATTTGCAGTAATGTAATACATCCCATTACAGAGTACTGCCTAAAGAGACAGGCTGGTATGATTGCATTTTTTTCTCTTGTTATAGGTTATGTGTGTGATCTGAGCATCTCCCCGACGCGGCCCGTGTCTGTTGATGCTCTGGTGGGCAGCGATGTGACCCTCACTGTATCTCACAGTGGAGCATCTCAGCCGGTGGTCACATGGTTCATGGAAGGTCTTCCTATTATAATATGGACCATTAGTGACGACACGTCTCCAGATGTTGCTTCGGATCACTCCAGCGTTTTGCACGTGGACCGGAGCGGATCTCTCACTTTCCGAAACGTGTCACTTAGTTATAACGGAACATATACTGTAGAAATGACTAAAATAGGAGAGATAAGAGTTAGCGCCACATTTGATCTCTTTGTTTATGGTGAGTGGAGAGCCAAGTCATTTAATGATTTCTCTGCCATTTTGTTTCCTAAAGATTGTGTTAATATTCTAGTTTTATGGTCCCTATAAAAGAGTGCTGTATAATGTGTCATTACTTGAGCTTCAAGATTCAAAATGTTTTTCATCAGATTTCATCAAGAATGTGTCCCTGCACACTGATCCCCTTGAGGCCATTGAAGGTGCACCTGTGTTGACGTTTTATTACAGCACAATGCAAGGAGACGCCAGAGAGGTGTGGTGGTCCTTTAATGGAGTCCGGCTGGACAATGGACCTCATTATTCCATCAGTGGAAAAAACCTTACAATAAACCAGCCCAGCAGAAACGACACGGGACGATACGCTGTCGTCCTTACAAACCCGTTCAGCTCTGGGACACATTACAGAAATATTACAGTACTGTGTATGTATTACATTTAGTAACATTTTGTTAAATCATATATGACGCATTGATGTACATTGAAAGACCGGGGATGTTATTAAATCATCAACAACCACCCAGAACACCTTAACAACCTTACTGGCATATAATTATATGGATTTTTTTTAGGTTTTACACTCGTTGTTCTGTAACTTTAGCCGGTAAGCCATTAAAAGGCTTTTATATTCACCCAACAATAAAATGATTCTTTCTTTTCCTCTGGCTGCCCTTAGATGGACCAGATATGCCGGTTCTCATGGTCAGTCCCACAAAAGCAGTCTTTGTTTCTGGAGATTCTCTGTTCCTGTCCTGTGTGGCCGAAGGTCTACCGCCCCCCTCTGCCACATGGATTTTCAGCAACCGCTCCATTCCCGCATCATCAGGAGGAACCGTCAATCTCACAGACGTTACAACAAGCCAAAGTGGCGTATACACATGCGTGCTGATCAACCAGAAGACAGGTGCACAGATGAAGAGAAACATCACCGTACATGTCTATGGTATGCAGTTCTAAAGTCTAGATTTAAGAAATGCATGTTTGGATGTGCAGGTAAATATATAATGAAGAAACCGTTCCAGATTTTTATTCAATCTCCATTTGTAGATGTATTGTGGTCATTCCTGTCTAGTGTGGGTGAATTTCAACAAAATTAAACCTCAGGAGGGACATAAATGCATCCAACAGTAATGTGAAAGACTGACTGAAAGCTGTGATAAAAATCCAGGTTATCACATAAAATATAAGTGTTGAAGTTTTACAAAATACATGTAGAAATATGACTGTTGTATAGCTTGAAACTGAATATAAACATGTTTTCTTTCCGGTATTTGAGGTCTGAAAAAATACAGATCATCTATTCTATTATTTTCACCGATTATTCTTTTCTGTAAATTTGACGATTTTACCCATAAACAACTATAAATAGTAAATTCCGAAAAACTGAAAATAATTTTAAAAAGCTCTCTTAATTTTTATTACGGCTGTATATACAAAACATTATGATTTTTCGTTACATATAGGGTCTGTATGTAAATCCAAACAAAAATAAAAACGAAAAAAAGAAAGGTATTAAGAAAGGATAATAACTTCTTAAAGCTGTTAAAGAACATTTAACAACCAACAGGATTAAACATTTCATTATTGTAAAATTGCTATAGCTCTAGGAAGCTCCCATACTTAACCATAATTGTCTAACTTTTGTTAATAAAAATTTGCAGAAAAAATATTTGTAACTGTATATATACATATTATGGCATGTGGACAGAGTTTTGTAAAAAAAGTATTTATATTATAATTTGTATGTGACAAACACGCATTATAATTTTTGTATCACAATATATTGTTACCGGCCTATTGATAATGTGTATTTCTGTGCAAAAATAATCTATAATCCTCTTCATTTAGTCCCATGTGTCATATCTGCAGTTATTTATAAAGCCCATTTAGATATTTTTAAGCATATCTAAGTCATATATTACAAACAGTGACTGTTCAGAACAGCAAGGGACTCTTCTTTCTGTGTTTACTTCCAATGGCTGACTCATGTTTTCATTGTGACAGAAATTCCCAGCGGTGAGCCACTGTGCTCCGTTCAGGCCACGAATGAAAACCTGGGTCTGCAGTTCCTCTGTGTGTGGCCAGGGGGCGTCCCAGAAGCACGTTTGTCTTTCCCAGGCTTGAGCGTCAATGACAGTGGAGAGGGAAACTTCAGTATAACCCCAAATGACACTCCGAATTTAAATGGAGAGGAAATCATTTGTATAGCAGATCATCCTCTGATTCAGACACAATGCAGGATCATTCCCCGTAAGTTATACATCTTGAGATATTACTAATTCTCTTACTTATTCTGCTTGGTATTAGTTATAACTATACATATTTGTTTATTAAAGATGCAGTCTGTTACTTTTTGGTTAAAAATAATCAACATTTATTTAGCAAGTATAAAAAACCTGTGTTAATCTTTTGCTTACAAGCGTAAGATTTGAAGTGTCGGAAACGATTTAACACGCTCTGTCCAAAAGTTTGTCTGTTTAGGGCCACAGTACACAAACATGGTGAATTCCTTTTAAGGGGACCAGTGGTGTATGTTAGAAATTGCTCATTCTAAGTTAATAAAAATATAACGCTTCATTATAACACCAGGACTCACTGGAAGAAGATATTTTCTTTTAATCTCAAATGGACCTTCCTGGCAAAATAAAGGTTGAATAAAATAAACGATGTAAGGTACACATTTCAACACATAGTCATGCATATTATATTGCATTTCTGTCAAAAGATCTTTCATAAAATTGCACATTGCACCTTAACGCATGTACAGAAGAGTACACATCTTGCAGTTTTACATTTCAAACAGAGCAAAAGAATGGATCGATGTCATTAAACTGTTTGTGTGCAGGTGGTCCTGTAGATTTTCTACCTGTTATTTCCACCAACATCAGCCAGGATGAACAGACGACTGTTGTGGTCCACTGCAATACCGAGGCCTCGCCCGAAGCCGTCGTACACTGGTTCAAAGATGGACACGGACTGGAAGATGGACGCAAATATCAGATCAGTACGAACACGTCTCAACTCTTCATCCGTGATTTTAATGTCAGTTCTACAGACCTCGACATCTACACCTGCACAGCCATCAATCCTCTCGGCAGCAAAACCTCCAATGTCACACTGCTCGGTACGGATCTGAAAGAGAAAATTCTGTTTACACAAGCAAGTTTAATATGAGTTGGATTTCAAAACAGATGACATGTTGCTTTATTTCTCCCTTCTGTTTGTTAAATCAGGTCCTAAGATCTCAGATTCTAGTATTGTCCTGAGTGACAATCGAACAGACGTAACTTTGAAATGGGATGTGCCTCCTACATCGATCATTACAGGTATATAAACACAGGGTTACTTATTTATGATAATACACAACAGATAGATTTCAAAAACAAAACTTTTGCATTTACAGGCTTTGACATCCAGATGAAAGGCCCAGACCTCACTGGCTCTTCCCGATCAGTATTTCGTACCATCCAGATGATGCCGGGCTTCACCAGGACCACAAACATCTCCGGACTCGAGCCAAAATCTTCTTATTTCTTCAGGATCATCCCTCAAGCGGGAGGAACCACAGGAGAACAATCCGAGGAGCATCGGGTTCAACCAGGTTTCATTGCTTATAGATCTGTTTAAAGTTTAATTTAATTTAAGTTAAATTTAGTGTTGATGTTTTTACTGTTCAAGACAAGTGGGTGGTAGTTAGTCTTTGCATACAAAACAGCCAGAAACCTCAATCAATATTCACTGTAAAGTCATTATGCAGTGTATAGAAATGTTACATATGTTTATGATGTTTGTGTAAGATGCTGGTCTCGGAAGTGCAGTCATCGCTGGGATCTCTGCTCCCTTCAGCATCATTCTGCTTCTCATTGTCTTGGCTTTCATCTACTATGGAAAATGTGGTAAGTTTTACTCCTTTCTGTTCTCTTTTTAGTCTTTATATAGATATGATAGAGCAATTTAACAACCATATTGATTTAATACAGCAATATGTTTTAATGGTCTGCAATTTAATGTAAAGAAAACATTTTCTGTTTCAAATTTGAGAAAAAAGTTGTTCATATGAAATGATCGTTTGAGCTTAAAACGACCCAAAAATTAACATTCTGTCATCATTTACAAACCTGTATGACTTTTTTTCCTCTGCTGAACACAAATAAACACATTTTAAAGAAAGTTGGCAACCGAATGGCACTGGACCCCATTCACTTCTATATGGAAACACAACCAATGCAGGTGAATGGGGTCCAGTCAACAAAAATTTTCAAAATATCTACTTTTGTGTTCTGCGGAAGAAAGAAAGTCCTAAAGGTTTGAAATGACAAGAGGGTGAGTTAATGATGACACAATTTTCTTTTTTGGGTGAACTATCACAATAACGTATGCTGTATTTGTAAATAATTTTGGACTGGTGAGTTTCCTGAGCTCTATGTTACAAAGAACATTTAAGCAAAAAAAAACATATAATAATAAATAATATATTTTTATTAAAAGATGCTTGAAACTGCTGTTTTAGTTCTTGCTTATTATAGTTTTGAGTTTAGTTTTATTAATATTTTAAATTAGCTTTTATTTTTAGATTTATTGGTTTTATTTATGATGTTGCTATATAAGATAAATTCTTTTATTTTTTATTTTATTTTTTGTTTATTATTTTTACAATTATGCTGCATTTTTGGGGCAACATCTCAGATTTCTTTGATTTAAGTTTTCCAGTATATTACGGTCAATATGTGATTTGATGTCAATTTTAGTAACCTAAAATAACTTTAGCTTGGACTACCATATCCTCCATTCTGATCAGTCAGTGTAACAAATATTGGTCATGTAGTGCACTAATCCTGTACAATGATCCTCTTCCTCAACAGACAGAAACCCCAGATATCCCATATCAAGAGCAGAGGAGAAGGTACGCATGTAAAGACTGTTTCCGATTTCTCAGCATTTTCTTTATTTTTCCACAACGTTCTTTCTCTTTTTTTGTAGGTGATCTGTCAGTCTTCTGTGAATGAGCCTCATCATTGTCCTCCTCCTGAGTACAGACTCCAACCGGTACCTTCTCTCGACTCAAAACCGTATCAATGTGGCTCATTTCTGCTCGCTGACTTTTTCTTGTGTTTTTTCTTGTGTTCAGCCTGAACGTTTGACTGCTTTGCACTACGTGAACACTCACGTGAGAAGAGCCACCACTGTGTGATTCATCATCATCATCATTTGTGAACATGTGTAATGTTACCCAGTAAATTCACTGATGGACTGATTTTACAGCTGTAAACCGGTGTGTTCAGAGTCAAGATCATATTTTTATGAAGTTTTTGGAAACTTGCATTCATCATAGAGTATAAATCAGTGTTGAAAACTCTCTCATTATCTTGCCTTGATTTACATCAGTGAGCTTAGTGGCCTAATAATGATTTGACATTTGAGGTGTCGGTGTGATTTTATGAGAAATGTCAGAAACTTATAAGTAGTTTTTCCCCCCAGTGTATATCTGTGATATTTGATCATATTTATTGATTAAACATGTTTAAGTGATCTTTTTTCTCAGTGTATTAGACTAATCGCAATTAAGTTATGAACGATTTTCAACAGATTATTCCACTTTATTTATTAAGACCACATACTGAGCTTTTACAGCATACAAAACTGTACTGTCGAGTGCAAGCCTTAAAGCTACAGTTCACCCAAAAAATGAGAATTCTCTCATAAATGTCTCAACATCGAAGTGGTTCCGAATCGTGTATAAATATCTTTGTTCTGTTAAAAATGTTAGCAACTTCCATAGTTGGAATAGTTCCTGTATCATTTTCCTTTGTTTTGTTGAACACAAAATGAGATATTTTAAAGAATTCAGGAAAGCAAACCATTCTAGGGCACTTTGACTAACATTACATTTTTTCCTACTATAACCTGTCAGGTCAAAACAAGACAACTTCATGCAGTAAAAAAGTCACTTGAAAATCATCTGTTGTGTGTTCAAGAACACTAATGTGTGTGTATTCGATCATGGTGTGTAGCCACGTCCGCAGTGAATCCAAATGTGACCCCGCGCACCGTGTGCTGAATGAAAGTGCGCGCTTCAGCATGTTGTATTGACAACAGCAGTAATGCAGCCTATGCACATCCACAGTTCCAGAATGACCAATACAAACAACAAAAAGACTCGATGGTCTTATTTTGTCCACCCTTCCCAATCCAAACCCTGTGCGTGGACCCGGCACAACCGTCACGTGCCTCGTGCACCCACAAGCTCAAGTGCATTTGTTCAGTTTTAATAGATTTTGCCACCATCGACAGAAAAGCAGAGAGGATAACTTTTTGGAATTTGGCCTAGCAGGTCCTCTTTGACGTTGTGCTTGCGGCGGACTCTCACTTTCTCTCTCTCGCTCTTTCCCTCTGGGAAGGTCCGCGCTTAAGCAGGTTTATTTTCCAGAAGACCCCAGGTAGGAATCATTCTGACAACTTCA
This sequence comes from Triplophysa dalaica, assembly GCF_015846415.1. Lineage (NCBI taxonomy): Eukaryota > Metazoa > Chordata > Actinopteri > Cypriniformes > Nemacheilidae > Triplophysa > Triplophysa dalaica. Next base: position 21,638,198 of record NC_079553.1, on the reverse strand, counting down.
GCCGAGAAGTCACTTACTGATTCAAGTTTTCAGAATGAATGTGGCCATCAAAATATAGACTCATCATAGTCTGTCATCTTTGAATTTGTAAAAAAGTTGTATTTCTTTAAAACTTTTTAAAGTGTAGTTTTATGTCCAGAATCCAAACATCTATGTCTGCAATTCTTTTCATGATACTTTTTTATCAGAAACTGTATTATCAGCATAACATTTAAGGTTTTAGAGATTTTTTTAGAGTGTATTTGTATTTGTTATTTCCTACTTTAATAACTTGACTTTTTTGTCTTTATAAAGAGATGTTATTTTGATTATGAATCCAAAAGTGTAAACCCTTTTTGGATTTTTAAAAAAACATAATATATTTGAACAGTGTTCAGTAGAAGAGATTTTTGTGTATAGTTCAATTCTGTGTATAGTGAATATTTGTTCACCTAAATGTATGTCATACGTTTACACGGTGTGTGTAAAGTCGCCACAGTTTTCTCAGAATGTACAGTTTCATGGGAGGGGGTTTGTTCTGTGCCATCGTGGGCAACATCCTGTTGGTGGTCTCCACGGCGACGGACTACTGGATGCAGTACAGACTGTCGGGCAGCTTCGCTCATCAGGGCCTGTGGAGATACTGCATGTCCGGCAAATGCTACATGCAGACCGACAGTATCGGTGAGCGATTTTGTGTCTGTGGTTACACAATGACGCAATTTTCTAAACAGTTTAACCCGGATAGAATGTCAAAAGAGGAAGTTGAATCATAAAGTATGTAATAAAGGAATATTAAAAATAAAACTGTGGTCATGAATGATAAACTAGAATTTTATTAGGGTTACCAATACTTTTGATAAATAAACATCCATTTTTCAGTGGTTCGTGATTACTGGATGATGATTTTAAGAATCATTTGATAGAGGGATGGAACATGTTATTCACTCTTTCTGTATTTCTGTGTGATTCCAGCTTACTGGAATGCCACCCGGGCCTTCATGATCCTGTCTGCCATGTCGTGCTTTGCTGGAATCATTGCAGGAATTCTCTCCTTCGCTCACTTTTCTGCCTTTGAGAGATTCAACCGTTCCTTTGCTGCAGGAATCATGTTTTTTGTTTCCAGTAAGTCATTTCTCTTTAGGTCATTTGTTTGCATGCACATGTTGTCCAATAACGTCTTGTAGTTGCCCTTCACAGGAATAAGAAACCTAACAAGTTGCTTCACACACTTGTCATGTACTGACGCCAAACATTGTGTTGATCAAAAGGTTTCCATTGACGCAAAATCCAAAATGCTTACCGTTGTGCAAGATTCTAAATAAATCTACTGTCTTCTCTTGGTTAAAAGATTTAGCTTGATAAAATTCTGTAAATGACTTCATTATATATCCATTAGCCTATATTGTTAATCATTTACATTAGATATATGAACTTTATTACATAAAATGATATATTTATTTAAACCATAGGTTTCACATGGTTATTTTGTGCTAACTATGTTTTTTTGGCTTAAACTGTAGTAAAACCAAAGTCAAAAGTATATAAGATTTACTAAAATTAACCAACAGGTAGACATGCACAGTCTACAGTATACTGTATGTGTACGCTAAAAAATGTTTTTCTTCTCTTTCCGTCTCCTGCACATGTGAGCTGAATGTTGTAATTTCAAAAGTATAAATTAAACCTTTGCGTTCATGCCGTCAGACTATATTTAAAACCTTGAGCATGTTCTGTCTCTAACACGGCACGTTTATGCAGATCTCAAAACACTCTAGACTTTATACCTCTCTGATCTCCCAACAAAGGTTATAAAGTAACTTGAACAAAGTTTTTTTAGTAGAAGAAGTAGAAGAATGTATTATTTTGAGTATGGTTAACCAAATTATTCTAAGATTCTTTTGTTGACTGTACTTAGATATCTAAGTGATTTGAAAGGGATATAAGTTTAACCAATTTTCCTAAACAGTGTAATCTCAAAACATTCTAGTGTTTGAAAGTACACCGCATGCATTGCAGAACTTTCAATTAGCAGTGTAGAATTATAAAAATGATTGCACTTTTAGTGTTTGCTGGCTGTTTTTTTTTGTCAATGTAAGTTACCTTTAGTATGAAGAGTTCCCTATTTAACTTTATGATGTTAAATGATGTTTGATGATTGTTGCCATGATTGAGGCTCATGTGCTCAGTGTTGAGCTCTGAAGTAAATGACGCAGTGAGGCCACCACTAAAATGTTTAAAACACAAATAGCTCAAGCAGTAACTTGAGTAGAGTGTGTACATAATATATATTTTAAGCAGTGCGCGTTTATAATTGTATAACAATTATATATCAACGTTATATAAAACATAATCTTTTGAGTTGAGACAACTAAGTACATAGTTGAACTCAGAAATTCGATTGTTGCATATTTCTTAAAACTTGGTTCAACTTCCAATTGACAGTCATGTAACATTACTCAGTTAATTGAGTTAGGTGAAATACTTGGCCAAAAGTTTAGTGAACTCAAAAAAGCTTTGTAGCTAGTTGCCTTGAAATTTTAAGTTAAGTAAACTTTTCATTTTTTACAGTGTTCATTTCAATTTAAGAAAAGCCTTAAAAAGGTTTAAAAGTTTAAAAGCTGCCTTAAAAAAAATCATTAAATCAAACTGGCTTTTCTTAAATTGAAATGATATTAAACTGACTCAAAAATAAAATCTAGTTACATTTGTAATCGTTGAAGGTGTTAACATGACTTGACGTATTTGTTTTCACAAAAACTCATTTACAGTCAGTTCTGTCTTAAACCCAGTCATCTTAAATAATCCAAATGTTTTATATTATCGGAATATGAAACTATAAACATAAATAGAAAAATTACAAAACTAAACTGTATGTAGGATAAATAAAAATAGACCAAAGCATTATATATATTTTTGATCTCAATGATTTGTGTCTTTCTCTTCCAGCGCTCTTTGTTCTTCTCGCTATGGCAATCTACACGGGGGTGACCGTCAACTTCCTAGGAAAGCGCTTCGGCGATTGGCGTTTCTCCTGGTCTTACATTCTGGGCTGGGTGTCTTTGCTCATGACATTTTTCGCAGGTCAGTAAAAATCAGATACAAACCCAGAACGCCCGAGTAGAGCTGTTATCTCATGAAACAAACATGTTTTGTTTTTCGCAGGTATATTCTACATGTGTGCCTACAGGATGCATGAATGTAGAAGAGTGGCCGCTCCTCGCTAGAGCCAATCGAAGCATATAAAGATTGTGTATTAAGGTGTGCATGGCTTGGTTTCACAAACAGGGCTTAGTTTAAAGCAGAAGTAGGTCTTTATTAGGACATCATTTTTATTAATTTGACTTGAAACAAAATTAGGCACCATTTTATGATACGACAGTGCAGGTTTTCAGGGAAGAAACACAAATACATGAATATTAGTCTGGGAATAAATTGCCCTTAAATCTTGTCTGTGAGACCAGGCCTAAAAATGAGACGCCCAATCTAATCCTGTTAAAAAGTGAAAGTATTTTGACGCAAGAAGTTTGCAACATTTCTTTAATCTTTATTCACCCTTACATCTGAGATGTTATTATATTCCATACTACAAAACTCAATGATGTTTCACATATACAGACGTAAAATCTCAAATAAATGTTCTAATTATTCAACTATCACTCTGTGTGTTTATTGTTCGAGATACATCAGCTGAATGCATATTTACTTCTTTAAGCTAAACTCAGCAAAAAAAGAAACGTCCCATTTTCAGGACTGTGTATTTCAACAATAATGTTGTAAAAATCCAAATAACTTTACAGATCTTCAATGTAAAGGGTTTAAACAATGTTTTCCATGCATGTTCAATTAACCATAATCAATGAATTAACATACACCTGTGGAATGGTCGTTAAGACCTTAACAGCTTACAGAGAGTAGGCATTTAAGGTCACAGTTCTAAAAACGCAGGACACTAAAGAGACTTGTCTACCGACTGCGAAAAACAACCAAAGAAAGATGCCCAGGGTCCCTGCTCATCTGCGTGAACGTGCATTAGGCATGCTGCAGGGAGGCATGAGGACTGCTGATGTGGCTAGGGCAATAAATTGCCATGTCCGCACTGTGAGACGCCTAAGACAGCGCTACAGGGAGACAGGAAGGACAGCTGATCATCCTCGCAGTGGAAGACCACGTGTAACAACACCTGCACAGGATCGGTACATGCGAATTTCACACCTTCGTGACAGGTACAGGATGGCCACAACAACTGCCCGAGTCACACCAGGAACACACAATCCCTCCATCAGTGCTCAGACTGTCCGCAATAGGCTGAGAGAGGCTGGACTGAGGGCTTGTAGGCCTGTTGTAAGGCAGGTCCTTACCAGACATCACCAGCAACAACGCCGCCTATGGGCACAAACCCACCTTCGCTGGACCAGACAGGAGTGGCAAAAGTGCTCTTCACTGATGAGTCACGGTTTGTCTCACCAGGGGTGATGGACGGATTCGTGTTTATCGTCGAAGGAATGAGCGTTACACCGAGGCCTGTACCCTGGAGCGGGATCGATTTGGAGGTGGGGGGTCCGTCATGGTCTGGGGCGGTATATCACATCACCATCGGACTGAGCTTGTTGTCATTGCAGTTAATCTCAATGCCTTGCGGTACAGGGAAGACATCCTCCTCCCTCATGTGGTACCCTTTATGCATGCTCATCCGGACATGATCCTCCAGCAGGACAATGCCACCAGCCATACTGCTCGTTCTGTGCGTGAGTTTCTGCATGACAGCAATGTCAGTGTTCTGCCATGGCCAGCGAAGAGCCCGGATCTCAATCCCATTGAGCAGGTCTGGGACCTGTTGGATCGCAGGGTGAGGGCTAGGGCCATTCCCCACAGAAATGTCCAGGGACTTGCAAGTGCCTTGGTGGAAGAGTGGGGTAACATCTCACAGCAAGAACTGACAAATCTGGTCCAGTCCATGAGGAGGAGATGCACTGCAGTACTTCAAGCAGCTGGTGGCCACAGCAGATACTGACTGGTACTTTTGATTTTGAGCCTACCTTCATTCAGGGACACATTATTCTATTTCTGTTAGTCACATGTCTGTGAAACATTCTTAGTTTATGTCTTATGGTGTTGACTCTTTTAGGGTTCATACAAATATTTACACATATTAAGTTTACTGAAAGAAAAAACAGTTGAAAGTCAGAGGACGTTTCTTTTTTTGCTGAGTTTATAACTATAGTAAACATTTTTACAAGGCATAATGTTAAATACTACCGCGTTTTTAAGTTGCTTTGGAAAAAAGCATCTGGCGGATGTAAATTTTCCAGATGAAATAAATTATCTGAATTTTAATAGCAGACTTTAAAACCCTGGCCAACCTAAACCCAGTCTGAGACAGAGATGGAGGAATTGCAATGTTATTTCAAAATATAAAACTGAGATTTAAGATTGAGGTTTCTCAAGAGACAAGAGACTTTATTTGAGGTCATTGCTCATCGTTAATGAGAAGCAATTATTGGCTATTTTGTACCATTCAATAGCAAAATTTGAAATTCTATTTGAAAGGTTATTGATTCTTTAAAAATGGATGAATATTGTAAATTGTATAATAAAATGTACTATTGAAAACACTATATAAACAAACCACACGGCCTGCCATAAAGTCATGTCATAGCATTTTGATGAATGACAACTAAGAATACGTTCGAGGAACCATCTCATCAAGTTATAAAACCGTCAAACTTTCCACTTACAATGTAAGAATAACAGTTAATATTGAGAAAATGCTCCTTTAAGAAGTGTTTTTTGGATAACAATTTGTGACGTTGCTCATCTCAGCCGTTGTCTCTTTGGGTTTCCATTGTCTAATATGGATCACCTTCAAAAAAGACATTCTGGTTTTATCACGGAAGGTTGAGGAGGAGAAGTAGAAGATGATGGGATCCAGACATGTGTTGAGGGTGCTGAGCAGGAGCGTGTAGTATCTCCACTCCGGACTTTTGTTGCTGCTGTACCCAATCAGATGAGAGGTGTTATACGGTAAAAAACACAGCAGAAAAATACTCAGCGTGCACAAAGCCATGGCAATGGCTCTCTGCTTCTTCTCTTTGGTTATGTGAGGTCTGGTGTGCAGAATGTAGATACAGTTGATATAACAGAAGACACAAACCACGAGAGGCACTATGAACAGAACCACGAACAACTCAAGACGCATCGGCAACAAAAAATTTTTCTGCTCATCTGTGAATTCCTCGTAGCAGACGTTTTTTCGAGTGGTGCCGTTCACGGTGGCATTCGCGGTGCCGTTGGTATCTTTCATGTGGACAGTGATAAATACGATGCTGCAGTGAGAGGCAGAGATGATCCAGATGAGAACGCTGCCGGCCGTGGCGTATTTCGGCCTGCGTCTCTGTCTGTATTTGAAAGGAAAGGCCAGGCCTAAATATCGGTTCACGCCGATGGCCATGAGCAACAGAGAGCTGGTGTAAATCGTAGTAAAAAATACATAGGAAGAAATAGAACACACGGTCAGCGGTAGGTACCACTTCATGCCCCGGGCGGCCTCGTACATCTTGAAGGGCAGGAAGATAAGGAAGAGGAGATCAGAAACTGTCAGGTTGAAGAGCAGAACGTCATTCGGACTGGGTTTGTCTTTCAGTTTCTTATAGAACGTGCAGATGGCCAGAAGATTGGCTGGTAGTCCGATCAGAAATGAAAAAACGTAGACGGACAGAAGTACCCACTGGTTTACCATTTTGTAAATGGAAGAGGTCTGGGGAACGATGAGAGAGAGATTGATTTGCATTATAATACTGTATATTAAATAATGTATTTTTTAATACGTTCGAAGAATGATTTTATTTTTCAAGTACTATCAAACATTACTTGAGTAGACGTAGAAAATTTCACATGTAAAAATAGCAAACACTGATGCTTCCCCACAGAACCGTTTACTCAAAGTTTCTTTTAAGAACCATTCGTGACCCAGTCTGTGAAAACCCAGATTAGTGATTTACTGTTTTCCAGCGACATAAAATCGTCCTACATCACATTAAGAACATTCTGTGCAAATATAATCTTGATATTTTTATAAATTGAAATTATGGTCAAATTAATGGTCGAAATTAGACTCCCTTGATCTCTCAGAATTATATTTTGAAACTTTAGCCTGGATGGTTTTCACAGATCGGGTCCCATTTCTTTCTTTTTATATAATCTTAAGACCCTTTTCCACTATGAAGAACCTTTTGTTAAACAGATTTTTCAGATGTTAAAGGTTTTCTATGCAACCATTCGTCCAAAAATGATTCCTCTATGGTACCTTTTAAAGTGGAAGTTAAAATGACTTTAATAGCTCATTTTATTGTAATAAAAAACTTCTGGCAAAAAATAATTCAGATAAACCCATGTTACCTATTCTGACATGTGTTTACAAAATTGATTTATCGAATGTAGGCCTATATTAAATGATACGTGTGAACTTAAAAAACAGGAATTAATTGTATAATTCATATCAAATGGGTCAAAAAGTTTGACAATGTTTAAAAGGTCATGTGGCCAAGCTACATAATTGCTCAATTCACTACAGTAAATGTTTTTTTTGTATTATGATCATTGTCTTGCATTTCATTGTTTATTTATTAAGTGACATCATTTGTCATGATTATAAAATTAAATGAATTTATTTAAAAAGCTGCTTGTACTCACCACAAGCGTCCCCCTGTAGTCTGCTTTCTCTGGATGGTGTTATTCCCATAGAGGTTACTATTGGATGTATTGATCATAGTTCAATGTTTGATGAGGAGATTATTATGTAATGTGTCTTGTATTCTTATGCGTTTGGATTATAGCTGCATTGTAAAAGCTAAAATTTAACTGAAATGCAAAACTCAGAAGGCATGCGGGATAGTACCTATATTGAAAAATAAAATGCAAATCTAAATGCAAACAAACATTGTTGTGGCACATTTGGCTTCAAAGAGACTGGATATAGTCCAAAAGTAAGTACTTTTCTATTTCAATTTCATACATTTCATTCAATTTGATGTATCTTACCTTGATGGGTGATGCAATTACAGTTGCTCTGAGATAATAAATAATACCAGATAAAACGGTACCAGAAGAGTGCATGTTCATGTCAGTCAAGAGTCCTGGTTTATTTTACTTTTGACGGTGTTTTAAGATGATTCAGACATACGTCAAGAGATGAGTTTGTTAAGGGGATTTTTTTCTCTTTAGGAAGGAAGAGGTTTTGCAATGTCATATTAATATCTTGGCATCTCTTAATATTTCACTAGAATTGTTTTCTCCGCCAAAATAACCTTCCATAGAAATGTGATGTTCAGTAATGATGTCTAATCTAACAACATGGGGGTGAAGCTACAATTCTCATCTGTGGTCTGGTGTTATAAGACCACATGTCACAGCATCGCCACCATTATAACTGATGACGATTGTTGTCTTGTCTAACATTTAATCTACACGTCTTGTTGACTAAAATAACTACACAGTCATTTAAAAATGTGATGTAAAAGTGTTCCGGCTCATTACAGAAGCACATTTTTGCATTACAATGGGCCTTAATTGTACACAGACAGGTGAAATATAAGAAGGTGTTGCTATCGCGGTACTTTGACGTCACGTGAGAATTGGTTTGCGCAGCGCGTCATAAAGTCAAAAATGCCGTATAAATATCGTTGCATGAAATGGCGCCTGCTTAGCTTTTTATTTATCATCGTTATGTTGTACTCGGGTTTAAATGTTTTACTTTGAACGTATATTTTTCATTGAATCAATGGAGTTTAGGGCATTAATAATAAAAACACGTTTTTTTATTGGCAAAATACGGTAACAGTTGACCTCATTGCGTATCTATTGTGGCTTTTGTGATCGCTCGAGGTGGATCACCATAGTAACCGCAGACGCCTCAACATCGCGTCGTCTCATTGGCCTCTGTGTGCGTTCACGTTCCTGATTCGAGCTCCTCTGTGTTGTAGTTCTCAAAACACACACAGAAATACACACACAGAAATACACACACAGAAATACACACTCTTGTCGACCTTGAGCTTCAACCATGAGATTATATTCTGTGGAGTATTTCTGAGCCAAACAGGTGAGAAGATGTCGTTCACTTAAAATATATGTGGAATGTAACGTTACTACTGCAAACGAAGATAGGTGAAGTAAAGGCTATTTTTCACGTTTAAATATTTTACAAATTATAGAAATCAGATTCAAATGATGAACAAATTATATTTTGTTTAAAACATATAGAACATGTGCATCGGCACTTTGTGTCAGCTATTGCATCACGTGCATAGATAATGTGTTATACTACACTTGTACACTTGCTAGGACACCTGTGTGAAGTACTGACCTCATACATCCTCTTAAATCACCTGCATATTCTTTTCTACAAAGAGTAGAAAACACTATTAAAGTCAGAAAGTCTTCCACACAAAAAGATGTTTCATAGTATTTCTCATATATCAACCTTCAGACATGAAAGTGAAGACTGGATCATCATGCCTCTCCAGGACAGAAAGTCTAGAGGTCCAACGAAATCACATCCAAAACCTAAAGACAAGTAAGACGTGACATGTCATGGAAACGTTGTTTTGATGTTGATGTTTATGTAAATGTCTTTTTTATTATTTGTAGGGAGCTTCTTGATCTGAAAAGACTTTTAGCATTGATCACAGCTCCTGAAACCGGACAACAGGTATAAAGATACATCTCACATCGCTGTCTATCATTTAAATGACCAATAATTACATCACTGACTTTAATCCACTCCTACATTTTTTCATTTAAATTGAATTAAATCATCACTCTTCAAATGGTGCACCTCCCTGCTATGAAACGATTCCAGTGTCACGTCTGCCCTTCAGGTTTCCCCTGTAAATCAGTCCAGGAGACAGAAGTCACAAACCTCCTCAAATGTTCTCGACAGCCGGAAGAATTGCCCGATCGCTGAAGCGTCCGAGCTGGATAACTTCAGGTGCACATTGCGATCTGTACTCTGGGTTTGCTTGTCGTGTTGTTTGTATGACCGATGTTAATTCTGTGAACAGTGCGACTTACCGAAATCAGAGATGTTTTAGTGACCAGCCGCATCAGAAAGTTTTCCTGGACATCTTCAAGGCTTAGTCAACAACAGACTGGCTTTCAGGTGGGTATTTGCGTGATGTTGAGTAGTTATGATATCAACCTCAGATAAAGATGTTCAACTGTCTTTTGATTTCAGCGAATGGATGGAAAATTCTTCATCGGATGGAGTGCTGAGAGTTTTGAACTGCTTGAGATTGCTGATCAGAGATCCAGTTTACCAGGTAGGACCCCAAATCTGTTTTTTTTTCGGAGAAATTGTGTCATACAAAGATATTCGAGATTGACCAATAACATGGCATTATTGCTTTATAATTTTAGTAGGGTCCGAATATCTTGTCATTTATGTCTGGCTCTTTTTTTAGACAATGTTTTTTGAACTCCAAGGGGCTGGACAGCTTGCTAAGGTAAAGATTTCTCATATTTTAAGCTCTGAACGCAGGGGTTTGTGGAAATGTATCGTGTTTGTCTCGTTTGATGTGTTTCAGTACATGGAGTCTGTCGCCGTTGTGTATCTGGAATGTAGAGAACAGACACTGGATGTTGAGCAGCTGGTTGCCATGACATGTAAGACACATTTGGTATTGAACAGGTATGTTTTAAATGAGATGCATGATGAATAACGTGCTTGTGTTCTTTATTCGCTTACAGATATGTTTCAGAAACTGTCTTCAGTTGAGGAACAGAGACAGTGGATTATTAACTGTGGGACACATAAGGTACTGCTGTCATAAATAGAATAAAACTTATAAATTGTGTAAAGCATCAAAGACTATTTAGAACTCTAACAATGCAAAAGATGCTGCTTGTACATTATCCCGCTTATTACACGGCTGCTTGCCACATGAGAAAAAACTGGACAAGTGAATTTGAAATATTTTATTTCCAAATTTTTACGGAATGCAGACGTTCCGCGAGAAAAAAACGTTTACTTTCGGTTTAAGGTCAGAAACGACGTTCAGATGTCACGAGCAGACAATTGGGTTTAAAGGGGTCATATGACACGGGTAAAACCAATATTATTGTTTTAGATGTAATTAGGGGTGCTCCGATCAGGGTTTTTTTAGCCGATCACCGATCCTCGATCACTGAAAGCTGTATTGGCCGATACCGATCACCGATTATAGGAACTATTTGAAGCTTTCTGAGTACCAAAAGAGAAAGTGTCATAAATTAACTAATGAATATTAGTAAGTTACATATTTGGTAACACTTTCCTTGAAGCATTTATGTATAATGCATTATAAAGAGTTATTAAAGGGTAAAATGCATTATTAATATTCATAATGTGTGTTGTAATGCATTATATGTAGTTGTAAATAATTATAACCAATTTAAAATGTGTCGTGTTACAATGAATTGCTTAGTGTTATAATGTATTAACTGTAATAACAATTATCTATTAGACATTACAATGCATTAAAATGTGCATTACACTGCTTGAAAACTACTTTTACAATAAATTAAACATACATGCTTCAAGGAAATTGTTACCACATATTTTCATAAAACATAGCAGCATGTGACATGAGTCCCAGAAACCCTTTGTCTTCCACAATGTAAAGTGGCCGTGATCAATGCAAATTTATTACATTATTTTATCTGATAATCTGATATTTCTTTATGCTTCTTACTGTCCTTGCAGTGGGGTTGATGCTTTAAAAAATGTCTCTGTTACTGACAGCTGAGGAGAGGTTGCGCTAGACTTAGACTTTTCATTTATTTTCAATGTTTCTGTTGTCGGACATAAAATAACAATCTAATTACAAGCAAATGTTTATGTTCTTATGTCCATACAATAACAATGACAGGTGCCTGTAAAAGGTGTTTTGTACTAACAAGAAAGCTGTGGTTTGGTCATATGTGACCCTGGATCACGAAACCAGTCTTAAGGAGCACGGGAATATTTTAGTTATAGTCGAAAATACATTGTAATGATCGAATTTTCTCATGTTCCATTAAGATATTTTGTAAATTCAATATACTAAATATATCAAAACTTTACTTTTTGTGAGTGGATGGCCATTAACAGGGCCTTTTATTAACAACTTCAAAGGCAATTTTCTCAATATCTTGAATATTTTGCACCCTCAGATTCCAGAGTTGTAAACGGGTATGTCTCCGCCAGATATGATCATATCATGACAACTTATACATCAATAGAAAGCTTAATTATTCAGCTTTATGTATAAATTATGTAAAAATCTTATTTTCCAAAAATGTACCAATAAGACTTCTTTTGTTGTCCGGCTTCACATATATGTGCTGCTTCACTGAACAGAGAAAACGCAGTTAGAGATATTTTTCCACTCACTGAAAGCTATTATCGATACAAAAAGACGCTATTTTATGAAGTAAAAACTCTGTAAAGAAGGCACCACAGCGCGCCTGTGTGTATGCGGGGAGTGATGGATGCATCTCGAGTCTCTGTTGACCACATGCGCGTTTAGCAAAACTGAGCAGACATTTGAGAGTAAGATCATGAATAGAAACACACGTCCCTTCGCGATAGTCTACCTCCTTCCGCTCACAATCACGTTCTTCACGATCACGTTCTAATGACACGAAATGATAAATAGGGGAATTACAAATCGCCTTTATTGTAGTGCGTCAAAATGACGATTGCCTTCAGATATTTTTATCACTGGTAGAACAAATGAATCTTCGGTTGACGCGATCTCTGCAGCCGAGTGGCGCTCGAGCTGCTGAACTGCCCGCTCACTGTGCGCGAGGCTAACTTTGAAAACTACTCGGACTCCTTTACGTGACTAACCCTCAAACGTCTAAAGAGGTTGTTGGTGTAAAAATGTTTTGGGTGCTTCTCGCATCGTGGAATTCACATAGTACACACGCATCAGATTGATAACGCATTGTCTATTTCACACACCTTGTAGAATTGGCAGACCTGTGAATCCATTTTCATATCGCGTAAAATAAATGTCTCGTCAATTTTGCGTCATCTGATCGGCTTTCTGGATCGGCCTTTTTAGAGACCGCCGATCATACTTCCCAAAGTGATTATCGGCCGATTATGATCGGCGACCGATCAATCGGAGCACCTCTAGATGTAATGTAATGTGTATACACGATCTAGGGTTCAAAAACGCCCCGCCTCTCTGAAACGCACAGATTTTTAACAAAGCTCATGGCTCTGAAAAGCGAGGTGTGCTATGATTGGCCAGTTAACCAGTGTGTAGTGATTGTTGGAATACTGCAAGCGTGTGCCAAAAATTGTACGTCTCTTACCATATTCGGAACATCAGGTTCCAAAGCAACTGTACTGACAGGTACACCACCTTACTTGCATATACATTTGGGCGGTCTTTGTCAAATCATACCACCAACTGATGTAGATTTGTGGGGGTGTGGTAACACGAGACGTTTCAGGCAGGTCTGGATAAGCATTCGCTTTTAGATAGAATGCATCTTTTATTCTGACACTTTAATTTGTGCAATTTCACTTGTTTAATACATGCATGGGCAACAACAAGTGTTCATGCCATACGACGCCTTTTATCATTTGTAAATATAATGTATGTTATTAAAAGACATATTTATATTTAATTTGTCAAAAAAACTGTCAAAATGATTTGCTTCATCTGGTACTAACGAACCTGCAAATGTGGCGACTGGCCAATCAGAATCAAGCTTTCCAACAAGCCGTGTAATCAATTAATTTAATATCACCACCTCCAAAAAGACTTACGGGTTACAGAGAGATCATGCTGGCATCACTTAAATTTTTTCCCAAATTACAAATCTTTCTGACAGACTCTCGTCAATCTTCTTTCCGCACGGGACAGCGATGTGGTGTTAGGAGCTCTGCTGGCCCTCACCACGCTTGCCGAAAGGTGCGTTTGTGTCATACCTTTATAATTCCACAGAGTTAATGTGAATGATGATCTTTGTTTGTGAAGTTTATGTTGGTATTACGGCTTTAAGTTGACGGCGTTGGGCATGAGTAGCCTTTAGCGAAATAAATAAATACTTTTATGAATCTACAGTTATTGTGTTAGCCCTAAACGATAATCCTCATTTAGTCAAGAATGCAAAGAGAAGATCGGAGAGCTGTCTATTGTGGAGCATCTTCTCGTCGTCTTGCAAGAATATGACACGTTGTCCAAAAGGTAAGCATGAATGAAAATGTGTTTGTGGAATGCTTTTTGGGTCTGATCGTGTATTTGTGCGTCTGGTCTCAGGTTGAGCGCGGAGCTGTTGAGGTTGTTGTGTGCGGTGCAGTGCGTCAGGGAACAGGTGCGTCACTGTGACGGTGTTCCCGTGCTCCTCAGTCACCTGCACGCCGACCATGTGAAGCTGCTGTGGAGCACCGTGTGGGTCCTGGTGCAGCTGTGTCAGGATCCGGACACCAGCGCTGAGATCCGAGCCTGGGGCGGCGTACAGCAGCTGCTCAGAATCTTGCACGGGTGCGTTTCCATGTCAGTTTGGGGATTCATAAGTTGTACGTGAAGTCACGCAAAGCTTTTCTTCTCTCCAGAGAGCGAGTTTACGTGACGGATCGTTCCACCATCGACGCGCTCTCCAGTGCCAACGCGGCGGGCAGGAGACACAGACAACATGTGTTGACAGAGATCAGCGCTCGAGAGACGGCAGAGAACATCATGAATCTTCAGACAGGTGAGGATAGATGTGGAAACCGGGGAAATTTCTAAATATTTGACGTTTGGGATGACAGCTCCTTATCCCTGTTCCCAGCATGCTGTGCGGCGATCACTGAGCTTGTGTTGGACGACACAACAGCACATAATGTAGTGCAGGTAGAGCTTCATTTTCTTACTAATAAATGAAAGATATCAATGTACAACCTCACAAAAAGAGTTTTAATTCAAGAATACTTCTTACTAAATGTACTAAAAATAAGAGAGTCTACTTCTATCTTTGTGTTCCTTTCAAGAACTTATACATAGCATATTTGGACACGTTTATCCAAAGCAACTTATATTAACATTTTGTCATATCTTGTACTTAATCTCGTAATGGAGACATACGTCAAAGTATAATGAAGTATTCTAAGTGTACTTGGCTTGGATTCGTTTACTCTTTTGATTGAGCAGTCTATTATATACTTTTCATAGTTTTACTTGATCTTATATGTTGACGTGTAAAATGTAGCAGCGTAATATAAGTAATATAAATAGCAAACTATAAGTATGGTGTTCAGTCTACTTAAAGAAAAGTATACTTGCTGTATAAAAAAGACTAACAATTTACTGAATGTATACTTCAAAGTGCACTTTCATAACCTTAATAATGTGCTTGAAAACTACCAGTAAACTGCGTTCCATTTTGAAGGGCTCGTCCCTATGCCCTGAGCCCTTCAAAGGGTTTACCCTCCTTAGTGAGATCTTTAAAGGGTTGAAGGGTGTAGGGGACCAAACAACCGTTTCTTGAAGGGCCCTCCGGCGTCATCATCCCGCGCCTATAAGGAGGCGCCGTCGCCATGCAAAGAATCTGCGCAAAGAATCATGGGGCCTGAAGTATCCATCAGTTGTACCCATTCAAAATCTTCTACTCTGAAGGGCCCTTGAAGTGCCCAGTTATGAGCACTTTGGTTTGGAACGACCCTTAAGTATGGTGGTCATGATTGTTTTCATTCCGGAGTGCCCTTCGGACGGCGATATATCCCATTTGGAACGCACTGCCAGTATAAGTTTACCTGTAGTATAGACTTAGTTTAGTATATACTTTGTAGTATTACAAGTACACTACTAGCACATTGATATTATTGTACTCGCTACATAAAGTATACTTAAATATACACATGAACTTTACTGAATTATATTAAAGGAGTAGTTCACATCTTGGATGACATGGGCGTGATCAAATGGTCATGAAAATTGATTTTGAAAGGGAACTACTTCTTTAATAAAATTATCTTTGAAGTATACTTATTTTTTAAGGGCAATAATAATTTGGTTTCCATTCGCATCATTATATTTCAGGAGAATGGCGTGTACATAATCGGCAAACTGATATTACCCCAAAACTTTAAAGGAACTCAAGCTAAATCCCTACAGGTTTGTCAGCTGAATGTTATTTACAGTCAAATCCAGGTTTTATTTGAAATATGTTAATCACGTATTAATTTTGCTGCTTATTTTCTGAAGTGTTATGCTTTTAGGGCTCTACGGTTCCTTTTTAGTATGGAGCGCAATAGACATCATTTTAAAAGGTATCAAGATTTCAGATTTGATCATTCAGATGAAGTGCTGTAGGACGTTCACACATCTATTTATGGTGCTCATGAAGGTCTCGTTTTTGGTTTGTTTGTTTGTTCCAGACTCTTTTCTCCAGAGGTGTTTGAGATCTTTATTGACGTTGGACATTATGTAAGGGACATTTCTGCATATGAAACACTACAAGAAAAAATCTCCCTCCTATCGGTAAGTCATGGTGAGGGGTGAGTGAAGACAGACAAAGTTCAAAGCGCTATGGAAATAAATTTCAATTGAATTAAAAAAGCAAAGGTAAAACCTTTAGACCTGTAGATGTTTTCAATGCCATGTTTACTCTTTGCGCATATTCATTTTTAGAATGATGAGTTGGATGTTCTCAAGGAAAACATGGAGACAGTGAATCAGAATCGACCGCCTTTGAGAATTATTAACGGTTATGCTGTTCTGGATCATCTGGGCAGTGGTGCCTTTGGCAGCGTTTATAAGGTGATTTTTATTCTTCAGATTTATTTCCACAGCTAGGTGACACTGTCATCGAGTCTTTATTTTTGTTCCCGTGTGAAGGTCCGTAAGCAGAACGGACAGAACTATCTGGCGCTGAAGGAGGTGAACTTTCACAATCCTGCTTTTGGTAAAGACACGCGCTCACGGGACAGCAGCGTAGAGAAGATCGTGTCTGAGCTGACCATCAGTAAAGAACAGGTTCACACGCATTCTTACACCAAAAAAAATAAAAAATCGAATGACTCAAACAGAGAAATAAACACTTTGTAATTGTTTATTTCTTGTAGATGTCTCATCCGAATATTGTAAAATACGTCAAGACATTTTTAGAAAGTAAGTATCCGTCTGCAACTTTATTTATTTCCACCTCTTATATTATTTGTACCTGACAGTGTTTTATGATGCTCTCAGGTGATAAACTTTACATTGTGATGGAGCTCATCGTAGGAGCTCCGCTGGCTGAACATTTCAACTCTCTGAAAGAGAAACAGCAGACGTTCACTGAGGAGAGAGTCTGGAACATCTTCATACAGGTGAGCATCTGATGGGAGGCAAGGAGAATATCTGAATCAAAAATGAATGAAGTAACCTTATCATGACTTTGGCAGATATGTCTGGCTTTGAGATACTTACACAAGGAGAAACGCATCGTCCACCGTGACCTCACTCCTAATAATATCATGCTCGGAGAGAGAGATAAAGTCACCATCAGTGAGTCATGTGTCATTATTTGTATACATTTAACAGTGTTGAATAAGTTCAATCATTTATTCATTTATTAATTCATTTAATAATCTGGATTTGGGTCAATTTAATGAGAAATGTTTGAGTTCTTATCGAGATCTTTAATAAAATTGACTTTTGCTTGCACAAATCTGAGTTCAGTTTGACACATTGTTGACATCTATTCTGAAACTCGTGAGATTTCTGACTCTTTTTCTCGCCAGAAATATTTGAGACGCAGATGAAATTTAAGCAGAAGTTCCTATTTGGGGATTACCTTTGTTATTATAAAAAATAACCATTGAAGTTTTAAGTTTCTTTATTCAGCCGTTAAAAACAATGAAGAGAAATTATTTTCTATTTTTCAGAATTTATCTGTTTTTGATCATTGTTGTTTCCTTTTGTTAAACAATAATATTCCTCAACATTTCAAATTAAAATATTGTTTATTTTTGCATTAATTTGCAGAAAAGCAAAATTGGAGAGACTAGATGCTCTGTATTTTTCTGACCTAAAATACTGCAAAGAAAGTGCCTATTCACTTTTAAACATTAAAACAGTCATATTTGTACATGTATTTCAGAAAAGTTAAAAACAATTTTTATATGATAATCTGGATTTTATAACAGTTTTCATGTCTTGTTATGCTTTCACAATACTGTTGGATGACTCCTGAGGTTTGATCTTGTTGAAATTCAACAGACACTGGACTGAAATTATCACAATACACCTAGAAAAGATGATGAAATAAACATTTAGAATGGTCTGTCCATTTTTTTCAGCGGCTGTATATATATATTTTTTTTTAAAAAAACATTTCTAACCAATACATACTTGATTTTTCTCAGCTGATTTTGGTCTTGCAAAGCAGAAACAGGAGAACAGTAAACTGACGTCAGTGGTCGGAACAATACTGTACTGCTGGTGTGTGTTGAAAACACAAATTAGTATACTGTTATAAATAAGTCATATTGTGTCCAATTTTGATGCTGTTATCAGGAAAACTTATGTGCTGTGTTTTGTGTTGTTTTGATCAGTCCAGAGATTGTGAAGAATGAGCCGTATGGTGAGAAAGCAGATGTTTGGGCCACGGGTTGTATCCTCTATCAGATGGTCACTCTCACACCTCCTTTCTACAGCGCAAACATGCTCTCGCTCGCTACTAAGGTGAAGCATCTTCAGGCATTGTACTGTTCAAGATGTCCTCTTGAATCATTTCTTTATATTCCTCATGTGTTTAGATCGTAGAAGCCGTCTATGAGCCAGTAACGGATGAAGCTTTCTCGGAGAGAGTTACACACATGATTCAATGGTGTGAGCTCTCTTATAAGTTTCAATATATTAATGCCGTCTTGGAAGTTTGTCATTCCCTGTCCGCTATCATATTTCGCAAAGGTAAAATATCTCTCTTTGCCAGGTGCTTGACTCCGAATGCAGACCTGCGTCCTGACATCATCCAGGTCAGTTCCAGAATTTCTGACATCATGATGAGGTTTGTGGACAGTCTTTGCACATCCCATAATTCATTAGAGAGAAGGGCGGAGCGAGACAGGAAGAGAGCTCAGAAGTATTTCCTGGAGAACAACAGGACCAGGATGTGTAGACCGCCACAGGTTTGCAAACAAAAATCTTTGTCCTTGGTGTTACGGGGGGATTATCAGATGTGTGTTATTTTTATTTCAGAGCGTGAAAATACAAGATGAACCACAGACACAGAGTTTTGAAACGTCTGCATTGGAAGAAGATCAAAGCCGAGGTTTTAGACTTTTGCTTTAATACACAAATAACATCAACATCTTCTCTAGCAAGGGCTGTATCCCTCTCTATGCAAATAAAAACACGTTTGTAACACAAATTTATTGTCAGACTGTAATTCATAATTCAACTGTTGCATGTGAACATTATCACATCTTTTTAACCATTTGTGTAGAAATGGTCGAGCGCAGTGTGAAGTCCTCAGATGAGCTGAAGCTGGTCAGGTAAGATCATAGACTACAGCTGGAAATGATTTGATTGGTAAAAGTAGCCATTTTGTTTCAGAAAAGAAAGTATGCATCGACCACACTTTCCCACGTGAAAGGGACACACTCCCCCGGGTGGCAAAACACCCTGCAAATTGGCTAAGGAGAATAGGAGAAATAAAGAAACCGGGACTAAAACACACAATTATTTGCTGAAATTACAAGCAGCAGGACTCGACGGTGATCCTTACAACTTCTCTACAACTTAAATATGAATCAGGTGTTCCTGGACACACTGAAATGTTGCGTGGAATTGCGTTACCTGATATTGTAAGGAGTGTTTTGCCACCCAGAAGGGCACGCTCCGGCGTGATCACGTGGTGTTCATGTGGTAAAGTGACTTTGATGCATACCCTCTATAGATCCAGATGGTTGTAAATAGTGTGTTTCTGAAATGAGCAAATAACAGACTCAATTTTAGATTTAAATGTAAGATTATCAAGAACATTTGGAACCGTGTGCTCCGATTGATGTTGCACAATAAAACCAGGATTGATTATCATTTTGTTGATTTTATTGTTATCATATCTGTTATTCTGTCTTGCGTTTAGCAGCGAGGATTTTCAGAAGGCAAGAAGTCGACCAGGTGAATGTAATTTTCTTTGATGATAATGTGCACACATTTGACAACACGTTACAATTTGAACTGAAATAACACTTTAAAACATCATCAAATGATTGAAACTGGTTTATTGGTGATATAGACGCTTCTGTTGGACGCACGCGTCCTGGTATATTATAATACAACAATTTATTAATAAAAATATTCTGTTGTATATTAATTGTATATAAATTAAAAGAACACTACTCATTCTTTGCGGAAGACTTCCGGAAGTTAAGTTTGGGTCACACAAGCGTTTGTTTATGTTGTTGTAGCTGAAACCGTTATAATGTTATAAAATCTTTGCTGGTAAATCTGTGATATGTCAAATGTTTGTCTCACATTTGTTTACAGCTTCGGCAGGCATCTGTCTATCACAGAGAAAAGTTCGACAGATTGACGATCCCAACCACAGGCTTCTGGAAGTTCTGCACAAGATTGTGTTCATATCTCAGGTGACATTTAGACAATGTGCTTGTGTTAAAGGGACAGTTCATCCAAAAATGAAAATTCTGTCACCATTTACTCGCCCTGGAGTTGTTGTAAATCTGTATTCATTTCTTTGTTCTCATGAACACAGAGAAAGATATTTGGACGAATGCTTGTAACCAAATAGTTTTTGGTCACCATTGACTCCCATAGTGGGGAAAAACTTCAATGAACCAGAACTGTTTTCTTTCCCACATTCTTCAAAATCTCTTCTTTTGATATCAAGATTTGAAACAACCTGACGATCAGTAAATACATTTTAGTTTTTGGGTGAACTGTTCCTTTAAGAACTGATGTTACTGAAACAGACCTGTACATCATTTTAACATCTAAAGACACTTTCTTTGACTCTCATTTTGCGTTTGATGTTTTCAGCTTCCACCCGCTCTACATAACAGCTTCAAGCAGCGGACGATCGAGCGCTTTAAAAAAGCCCTGTTCTCTCATGGAAGTGATGCATACAATCTGAAGGTGGAGCTGACAAAGGTGCCTGATGTCAGAGTTACATCACAGTCCCAGTCTGTAAAATCACACCACCAGAGTGTCAAACAAGATAATTTAGCATTCCTAGCATTCCACGGGCACCATATGTCGGAGCACAAACCATATGGTGCTATGCTCCCCGGGCGACCCAAGTTACAATCCCGGCTCGTGGTACTTTCCCCGACCTCACCCCCTCTCTCTCATCCACTTCGCTTCCTGTCCTCTCCAAAAATCACTGTCTTTCAAATGAGGGCAAAAACGCGAAAAAAATTATAAAAAATATATTTTAGGATTCTTCATGGAAAAAAAGTTTATTCAATATTGCTATAAGTATGCTTTTTTAAAAATAAAAAGTAAAAAAGTTTAGAAATACATGTCAGAAATACACGTCAAGTTGTCAGAAATTAGAGGTCAGCTTTGAAGTGTGGAACTGAAGCTGATCTTTGTAAACTAAAGTGGGACAATTAAGTCCAAGTAGTATTAAAATAGATTGACTGAAGTATATTTGAAGGAGCATCCTTTTTTATAAGGGAATAATAATAATAGGGCAGATATGTTTTTTCATTCAAGCAGATAGTAACGGCTCCATCTAGTGGTTACGTCAGGGATTTTTTTTCAGATGCAACAAATTCTGTCTGTCAGGTCCTTCATGGCAGTCAAGAGCTGGTGGAGATGACCTCATCAAGCAGGGAGTGGTGGTCTATGATCCAGTCTCTGAGCTCAGAACCTTCTGCCGCTGACAGTCGAGGTGAATCCAGTCAATGTTTCTTTTGGGTTTAGTTTAAACGTTAAAACTCTGCTGAAGTGATCTTGTGTTTTGTAGGCGAGTCGGGTTATTCTGCTCTTCAAGATGGACTCACATATGAGGACATGCAGGTAAGACTGTGAAGAACCAATTACAATTTTTTTATACGTCTACCATCGAAAAGTTACGGATCACTACGGGTTCTTTATTTATATTTTTAAAAACATTTTTGATAAAAGTCAACTCATCAAAACCATGGAAAAACACAAATTTGACTTTATTATTTTTATAGCTCATACCAAATTCCAATTTATCAAAACTGTAGAATTTGCAGAAATGTTTTTTTGCCATTTTATCTAGCAGCTTCTTAAGGTCTCGCTCTGAGAGAGAAGTTCAGAATAGAGTTCAGCTCTTATTTACCTTTATCTTCACTGTTCAGTCCAGGTTATTCATTTTTTCATTTCAATTTGATTCATTTTCATGAAATAAATTGCATCTTAATTTTGTTATGAAGTACATTATCATGATGGTTCAGTTATATGTTTTGTATAAAACTAATTTAAGCATTTAAACCTCTACACATCAAAAAGTTTTTTATTTTCATAAGAAACATGAGTTTCGTGACTCTAAAGTTTCAAACAGTAGTGAATATTGTTCTGCTTTATTCAATTACGTCTTTTTTTCAATTTAATTCTTCGTAAGAGGAACAGTTTATTCCAAACATTGAGCATCATATGCGCATAGGATAAAACATCTGATTTTAAGACATTGGACACATTGAATATGGAAAATAAACCTTTGGATAGACCTTTTTTGATCATTCTGCATGTTTTCAGTGTGCAAACTACTACCAAAATTTTTTTGCTCTACGCACCTGAGAATTTAATTTAAATCACTTATTTGCCTGTGGACAAAATTAATAGAGAATGTGAAGCTGACGTCACGCCCTGTTGCACCACCATCCTTAGTAGGATAATACTCCACTGCTATTATTGTTTTGATATGTGACGTTACTTGTTTTGTTTGATATATGGATAAATCTAAAGTGAAAGAACCATGAGCTTTTCCTGAACGACTCTGTGTAATACTATTGCAGTTTTAACACAGCAAGACTGACCTAGCATAGTTATATTTTCTAATCGAACAAGAAAAAACGCATTGAACCCACTCAACGCGGCGTGATGCCGATTAACAAGATTTATAGGAAAAATAATTCCAGATCTATGTTCACTGTAAAAATAAATTGACATTCTAAATTTGTGTTTCAGACCATCCTGGAGGAGGTACTCGAGGACAACAGCTATTATAACAAAACCACAAGCAGGTATTGTTTACACACAGTCTTATAGAATAATGCAGCGTTGTGTTCAATTTCCTCTTCATTCATTGGCTGTGTGTGGGATTACAGGGGCGGGACAGATTCAGGAGCGAGATCAAGAAATTACACCCCGTAACCCACAGCACATCAGTGATTGACACCTGTCATGTGCTGAAATGTGACATCCTGCCGACAACCTTTCAGGTCAACCGCTACACATGTCAAGACAAGCTGAACATAATCACATTATAAGTCATAAGATTATTATATTACAACACTATAGGCAGTGTCTGCTGTGCACAAGTACATGATGTTTGTACGGCAGGGTACGTGTGAAATCAACGATTACCTCATTTTAATGTGTGCACTTTGACATGGGATATCTTCACTCATTTTTAAGATTGTTCTTTTGCTTGATTTAAATAACAAATGTCTATAAAATATAGTTTAAATAGATGGATTTAAAACTTAGATCAAAGAAAAACAGATGGACAGATTAAATTATTTAAGAGCATTTATTAGATATGATGTATATTTATATAATGTAAATGTTTATAAGCTTTGCCTTTATAAAGGTCTATTTTCTTTCTCTTTCCTTACGTCAGTGGCTGTAGATTGGAGTCCAATAGTTATCTCTATATTTTAACATGGTTGGGATTTTGAAACATGTAAAACAAAGATGTGACATTAAAAGAAGAAATACTTAGGATTATAAATCAGTAATCACATTTGTCATACTGGGTGTTAGTGAAAAAAACAACAATGAAGATAAATCTCTCATATGCTATTTGATATTATACATATTAATAATATAAAATAATATATTGACAGTTTCACAATTTTTGCTATCATTTGTCAACTAGCCAAACATTTTTTTTTCTTTCTCAGGGTAAAGCTTTCAGGGTTTCTTTTACTTTATGTTCAAATTAATTTTTTCATTTACAGATCTATTCAGTTTTTTCGATTTACATACAGAAAGTTACACTTTACTTTGAAATTGTATCGCAAGTTGTAGTATGCAACAAAAATTACTTAAGTAAAGGTAATAATAGTTTAATCAAAATGACTAAATATATATTTAATATTTTTATTAATTGAAAATCCTTGTAAATCTAAAATACATTTGTTTGACTAGAATTCTTTTTTATTGTGATCAAAATATCATGTTTTAATTTGAATTGTGTATGGTTACACCGTAACTGGTTATACTCATACTAACTAAAGAAATCAATCGTCAAACTGTCAAATCTTAAGTTGTTGTTTACTTGTGGTCTCAGACTTTTGAACCCAGTGTTCTTCAGTTCATTTTTCATGATGACCATAGCACTTTACACACTTTAATATATTTAGAAATAATTGCAACTGTCCCGTCTTCTTTTTTTTCATGGCACAATTCATATATAGTTTCACATGCTTTTCCTAAAGAAAACAGCAGCGTCTTTTCCATGTTTTCATATTCAATTTTACACATAACAGCCTAGTGAGGAAAGACAGAACCATACACATCGACTTGTAACCTTGAAAGACACAATGAAGAGACACGACGATAAAACGGCAAGTAAATATTTATTGATTTACTTTATATTGATAGATTTCAAATAGATATACACAACTATACATACTGCACTGTTATTTTAGGAAACAAAAACATGGACAACAAATCTTAACAAGGAAATATCACGTAATCTCATGTTGAATAAAGGCTAAGAAATGACAATATTGTCAAGCTGTATCCATATGCATAGAGTCCAGAAGTGTATCCCCAAAAAATGGGATTTTAATATAGTTTCCCTGCTCTGATAAAATGCGTTTATTGTTGAGAAAAATATGTTCCCGTGTCTGTAGATGTGGCAAAGAATGATAAGGCAATCCAAAAACATCTGTACAAACATCCATAAATAAAATTCCATCTCTTTTCATACTTTATTCACTTTAACTATACACATTTCCAACTGCGTAATGGAAGACATATAACATCTCTCTGTACGTGGTCTATATAAAAACGACAGCAATGAAGGTAAAATATCGTCCTCCTGCCATTTAAAGTGACACCGCTCATAAATTACAATTGGTAAGCAGATGTTCTCCGCCCGTGCACCGTAATTATGGTGTCGTTGAACGTGCGTGCAACGCTGCGGTTTCAATCTGTTCCTCAACACCGCGTGCAAAAGCATTGGCCCTGTCATACAGGTTCGAATGATGCAGACATGCATCTGCTAGTCGCCGCTAGCAACAGACATACATTCAGAAGAAAATCAGAAATGTAAATAAGCAACACATGATCAAACATTTTAAAGACGAAATGTCTCGGACAAGATACGAAATAGAGCTGCTCTTATACCAATAGCCATGCATCAGCAGCTATTGCACGTGATCGACAGACGAAATAATTCTTCAAAAGAATGGAGTCTAGTGTTTACCGACAAACGTGGAAGTAGACTTTGCTTGTGCATAACAAATAATTACAATGTTTGAACAAATTAAATATCTAATATACTCTCTCCGCCTGAATGGCGACCTACATCGGTACAGCTAATAAGACTACAGTTTCCGTATGCAAAGCGTCTTTAATCACAAAAACTGGGCGGATTTCTATTAAAAACACTTGTTTGCTAAATCTGTCGAGTAAAAAATGCATGTTAAATACATTCAAGAGTACAATTACAACCGAAGTTGGAAAGTGGAGGAAGCACGTTTTGGTTTATGGTTGGATTTGAAAGGCCAGCAGCTCTTCTGAATGCATGTTGTTGAGCGACCTCAGCTCGGGAAGCTTCAAGAGGAGTTTGGTGAAGACAGCAGCTTCGTTCGAGTGGTTCGTCATGATCAGGTTCCTCAAAGCTCTGATCAAAGTCTCCTGCAGGGCCTCCACGGCGCTCACGTTCTCAATGGCCGATCGGTCTGCGCGGGAAAACGACATTGTGTCAAAACATGCGTTTGATGCATTAAAGCATTATTTGTAGTAAACGGTGAGACGGGTTTACCTGCAGACACCAGAACCACGGCCGTGAAGAGACTCATTTCTTCCTCGTTGAGCTGCAGGGCCGTGAGTTTCTCGCTGAACTCAAACATGCAGGTGAGAAGCTCTCCGGTGCCCAGAGAATGCAGCAGATCCATGCTGTACTTCCTCCCGCTGAGAAAGGTCACGGTCCGCTCTTTCACATCAAACAGAGACACAAAGCGCACCATCAACACCTAAGAATGAAAGAGAGAATGTTAGAATCTGTGCAGAGATTTTCTTTTCTTATTTTTAAATGTTACAGACGTTCGTGTCATCACCTCGAAAGTTCCTGCCTTGAGGAGGTTGACCTGGTCGTGTTGGGAGAGGTCCTGGAAACCGTGGATGCGCTTCGCGAATTCCACCACTTCTCTTACAGCGGGGATGAAACACTTGGAAAACTCTTCCCAGATTTCATGACCGGGCTTGCAGGGGTCCACAAAGGGTGAAAAGTTCATAGGACATACCTGAGAAGATATCAACAGATAAAGGTTATTATAATTTACTAAAAATTAAGCTTTAATTAAAACAATTCTGTTCATCGGAATGAAATAAAATAAGGCTAAATATTCTTTTGAAAGTTGAAAATTAGAACTGTTGCCTCAGCAATAAATTGAAAAAGTTAGCAAAAGAAAATAAATAAATCCTAAAACTAGAAAATTTATAAAAATAAGTAGATAACAAAATTGCTAAACTAAAATCAAAACTCACATGACTACTAAAAATAGAAAAATATAAGCTAATTCCAAATATGAATAAATTGAAAATATAACTAACTCTGCAACAACTTTAAAGCCAGTTAATGTAATTAATTTAATGTATTTTTTCATGATAATTTTTTTTAGTCTAGAACAGGAAAGTACCTATAATGTGGCTGCATAGTTTAGATAAGCTTTGTTTAATAGAAATTAGTATGGACAATAAAATAAAAATAATTACAAGTCGAACATTTCATATTTATTTGTGTTATATATTGCATATTATAGATGTATATTTAAGTTGAAATCAGAACATTTTTAACTACACAAAAAACGTACAAAGTAACCTGCAATTATATGCTTCAAACAGAGATGGTGATAGAGAGGCAATCAACTGTGGGATCAAATCTAACCGGTTTAATGACAGTGTTGTTGCCTATGTAGTGTTTTAAATCAGTCACATAGACAGCAAGGCATCTAACAAAGTTGGGGAAGAGAGCCAAGAAGCCTTTTCCTCAAGCTGCAGCTATTATTAATACACACAGATCTCTTTAGTAAGCAAAAGGTCACTAACCAGATGCCTTCTGTATCCTCCTCTCTGAACCTCGTTGATGTTGTTCCGATTGTACGGGTGGTAATGCCTGTTTGTTGAGGGGCTTTGACTGCTCTGCTGGGTCATGTGGTACCCGGTCACATGTTCCCTGTAAAACCCAGACGTGTCCTTCAGGTTCCTCTCGCAGTCTGACCGTCTCTGACTGTCAACGCTCCAGCATTCCCGCGGCAGCCGTTCCTCGTCCTTGCTGCTGGTGCTCAACGTGTCCGAGCTGGCCGGAGAGACGGACCCCACGCGAGGCGGACTCACGGGCCGCTTGTACTCAAACAGGTCGCCACGCTGAAGTCCATTGCCTGACACGTCTTCTTCCCCGCTGTCAGACGAACACGACGATGCCGAACTCATGGACGTGTCCATGGGAACGACCGACTCGGAGTCCCGAGAGAGTTCGGAGGCAGACCGCGGGGAATCCGGCGGTGACGGCAAAGACGAGTCGACCTGGCTGGTTTCTAAGGCACACGTTACGGCCTGACTGCCGTGAAGCATGCACTGCAGCTGACTGTTGTTCATCATGTTATTCATGGCCGTCTGCATCTCCAGGAGCATGCGCTGTTTCTCACGCTTGGGAATCCGTCCGAATCGCACGGCTGAAAGACAAGATGACGTTTAACTACAGCGCCCTCAAAACCGCTCAAGGAGAAACCAGGTTAGTCGCACTACTCACCGTCACGTGACATCCCGACGGATAAACACTTCTTGAAGCGGCACTGCTGGCAGCGGTTTCGGTTTATTCGCACGATGGTGCAGCTTTCGGTCTTCAGGCATTTCTTGTACTGAATATTCTGCTGGATGCTCCTTCTGAAGAAGCCCTGTAAGATAGAAATCAATTATTTTATTTTCTGGCACACATACGTGGAGCGTTACAAAACACAGGCCAAATGTTTTCAAGTATCCTGGAGGAGCCGTTTTCTTACCTTGCAGCCCTCGCAGGCGTGAACGCCGTAGTGGAAGCCGGAGGCCACATCTCCACACACTTTGCATAAAAGCACCATTCCATTAAGCTCTGGAAAACAGAATTTATCTTAAAGTTAGTCTAAACAATAAAACCGCAGACAAAACTATAGTAAATCACAATAACATGCTTTTCTTGACAGATTGTACAATCAGGCATTTCAAGTCACATCAAAATGAAAACTGATGGCCTTTAACTATTGAATTTTTCTTGCTGCTATCTAGGAATCCGTTTGCTTATGTAAGAAGTAAAGGAGTACTCATGTTTGAATTCAACTTACTTGTAATGCCACTCTTAGCAGCGAGCGCCGTCTTCTCAGAGGCGTGCCCGCGCGGGTGAGCGTGTTTTGAGAGCAGTCTAGCGGTGGGCACATCTGTGGTACGGCTCTGATTTGTTGGCAGAGGCGGAGAGGACGCTGGGGAATGGCTGTTTGAGCTGTCAATCATGCACTGCTCTGGACTGGAGGCGACGCTTGAAGAGCAGACGTAGGTGATCACGCCTCCTTAGAATAAAATAAATGTTATTAAAAATTTACATTTAAAACATTTATACTGTACAGCACTAAAAGAAGCATTGCTATTACATAATGTAGTTTATGAAATGAATTAGTTTATTTTTAAAAGTAACAACCATCATTTTATTATTCACATAATTGGTAATTACATTACATAATTTGAGTGAGCTCCGACTATTATTTATTTTGTCAATGAATGTCTTATTGAAAAAAATGCAATAACAATATGTATTATAGGAATGGAATGTTAAGATCGTCATTAAAAGGAGTCACTTGAGGTAAGTACACCAGTTGGCCTTAGAAATAATGATATTGCGCAATCTCAAAGTATGCAAACACTTAATATATACAAATATCATTTTGAATACGCTGTCAGAAATGATAAAACTCGTTTAATGTTCGTTTTCAAATAGCTTTATTTGAAATACCAGGAGAGACAAAACAAAAAAGTATGTCAAAATGAACACGAGAGGTTATTTAAGCAGATCCACCCACACGTGCACCTCTCGTGTTTTGTACAGAGAAGAAATCTAGGTCACTAGATGCCTGCTGCTTCACTCACGTGGTACTGCAGAGAGCCTCGCGTCAGGCGAGCGTGCTAATCTATGCAAGGACACGCCCCCGGACCAATTGGAGAGCGGGCGAGGAAAACGTTACGCCGCGCTCGTCCAATCAGAGAAACGGACGCGACTTCTAGTACACACATGCACATGGCTACGCAACGCGAGCCATGTGAGCTCGAGGGTTCTAGTACTCGAAGTACTCGGGGCGCGTGACGTCACGGGCACTCCTAACCCACATACAGTCCGACCAATGGAAAACATCAGTTCGTGCACCGGCTGCAAACGTGCTTTAAATCACCAATAGCGAACATGAACGCGTATATTAAAGCCTTATTTTAGTAACATCTTTACGCTGTTTGGTGTCAACTTGGTAACATTTATTTGAAATAACATTTTAAGCTATTAACATCCTCGATCTGTTTGGTTGGCTCAAGGACGGTATTTACGTAGCGCTTCACTTGTAATGTTTTCGTTAAAAATCCTCCAATTCTTGCAACATGTATCGAAATTCAAGTTTTACACGAACGAACGATGGTTTCTCAATGCTTTAAACACGCCAGCGTAAGGTGAAGGTTAACATTTAAGCTAAACATCAATCAATCGATGTCGCTGCTTGCTTCGTTTAGCACGCGCATGTTTACGTTTCCTACATAATAAAAGTCATTAGTAGACTTGTCTTCATATGAAGCCTCTTACCTTGTTTAGGTGACTCCATATTAAGAGATTTCCCTCTTTCGAAAAATCTCGGTAAATTGATATATTTCACTCGGCACGAATATTTCCTTGTCAGCTTTACGTAAAACCCGCAGTTAATTCAAGTCAAGACGATTCAATGCTTCATGTGAACTGCACACAACGTCTCATCAGATCGCCGAAGGTTTCATTCTGACTCCCAAGCAGCTGCGTTTGATCTTCCGCGTCACAATGGAACTCCCGCGCTGCGCACAAGCTCTCGGTACTGAATGTTCTTCTGTCGCGCGGTCCCGTCACCGGCTCCGCCTCCTCGTGTGCGCGCTTGACTCACTTTAACCCAGTGACACACTTTTAGCCGACCGGAGGGAGGAGGGACCGCGGCTCTCACACTTGCCACTGCAACGTGAGCTCGATGATTTTGAGAACATGGTGTTGTTCTGAACCTTCGCCACTCCCTGTCATCATAGCAACAAATGGCAGATAACGGGGGTGGGAATGCCGTGCCACCCCCCCAGGCCCCATACACCCGAATGAACTCCAAGGTAAAAAAAATAAAAGCTCGTTTCCACGAAAGCAGATGAGATAAGATTAGCCTTCAGGTCATTTACTTTGGGGAGTTCTCTATAAAATTAAGTTGTTAGATTTTAGGTCATAGCTTAAGGCTACAACATTATACACATATTCTAAATGTGATGTTTATTATTTGATTTTACAGACTTGATTTGAGTTGTGTTGGAATTCTTAAAAATGTATAAAAAATACACATGTATTTTACGTCTCTTTAAAGGGGTCATATTTATTTTTCTGTGTCTTTGGTGTGTTAGAACGAAAGATGCATTATATCTAAAAGCGAATGCTCACCCAGACCTGCCTGAAACGCCTCGTGTAACCACACCCCCACGCATGTACGTCACTTTGTGGTATGATTTGACTAAGACCGCCCAAATGTATACGCAAGTAAGGTGGGCGGGTCTTGTAAATCTCATTGTACCGTCGCAGCCTGATGTTCCGAATATGGTAAGAGGCGTTATATTTCCGTGCAGCATTCGACCAATCACTACGCACTAGTTACCTGGCCAATCATAGCACACCTCGCTTTTCAGAGTGATGAGCTTTGTAAAATATCATCGCGTTTCAGAGAGGCGGAGCACAGAGGAGAGACAAACATGCACTGTATGTCGAAAATACAGCGTTTTAACCTTAAATCGTGTTTACACATTACATTACATCTAAAGCAAACCATAACATTCGTTTTAGTCGAGTCAAATGACCCCTTTAAAGTGTCAACATAAACAAACGCTGTTGCGCATGCTCGCGTTCGTGGACTGCCCTTAACTTCCGGTACACATTCACAAACAATAAAGTGCCTTTAGATTATATCTGATGACCACCAAATAAACCGAGAAGAACCGTTACTTAACTCATCTTGTCTCTCAAATATTTTGACTTTAAACTGCGATACCAAACGCAACCGCTAGATGTCATTGTACCATACGTTTTTTTAAATGCGACAAAACTACAGGACCCATTCAACAAACTGTTTATTTAATAAAACGAACAAACAACAAAATTCATCAAATCGTTAATTTAATACAATTATTGTACAATAAAATATGAATACAAATTAATATTAACATTAATAAAATATAAATAGTTATATTATTAGACACTAGCACTCATAAAAAAATCCACATTTTAAGCATTCTGAATTGAAGAACAACTTGCACTGGCAGTACAATGGTCACAATGGTCAAGTTACACAGGAGACAAATATACGCATGGTGATGAAAAGCAGATCCTGCTCAGTTTAAATGTCTTTTGGGCATGACCCTTTGTTCCAAAGTCTGGCTGTGCACTCACGTTTTGCTGTTTTTGTTTCCTACATACAAATATTTTGGTTACAATTAAGGTTGTATTTGTAAACATTAATTAGTTCATGTTGGCAAATGGATTTACTAATGTAAACAAATACAGCCTTATTATAACATTTTTAATGCTCGGTATACTTCACATTTATTCACATTTACATTTATTCATTTGTATAGATGCTTCAAATTTCACATAAACTAAGAATTAGCTGAGCAAGTTATTTGGTTCACCGCTCCAAACTTTCAATGACCCTACAAAGAGTATTTTTAGATCTCCTCATAAGTGCAGATGGATGGCTGGAAGCTCTATTCACGGTTCCATGGAGATATTTTTACTAATTTTCAAATATGCAAAACTGTAAAAAAGTAAAGCTTGTCTAAGTCTTAAAGCAGTTTGCGCTGTTTGAATAGTAGTTTTCTGAGCGTTTGATAGCTGGATAGCTTGAATGTTAAGAAGTTCACCCAAAATTAAAAATTCTGTCATCATTTATTCACCCTCGTGCCATTAAAAACCCTTATCTGATCTTGTTCGTACAATGGAAGTCAATGGGGGGCAGTTCTTTGGTGACCAACATTCTTCAAAATATCTCAGAAACAAGAAATGTCAGAAAGGACATAAATGATCAAATACAATGTTCATTTACAGTATGTGTGTATCTCTCTAAGAAACATAAGTGCAGTTTGCCATAGGGTCTGGCTTGCT
This sequence comes from Triplophysa dalaica, assembly GCF_015846415.1. NCBI lineage: Eukaryota > Metazoa > Chordata > Actinopteri > Cypriniformes > Nemacheilidae > Triplophysa > Triplophysa dalaica. The sequence goes on along the minus strand of NC_079553.1, from coordinate 21,605,447 downwards.
GACGCATTTGCGGAAGTGTTCAATCAGATTAAGGTTAAGCTTTGAGCAGGTATTCAGGTTTTTCCACACTGTAAATCATTTCTATACATATATCTTGCTTTGTGTACAGTTGCGCTGTCATGCTGGAATGAAGGCATGTTCAAGCAGTTTGTGAACTCTTCCCTATACGCTTTCCCAGATAGACATGTGTAATGATTTTGGATTAAAAAATATATTATTAATCCACACCTGACATGTGAACATAACAATTTGAGTGTGAGAAATGGCAAAAAAAAATTCACCGATGGGGAAGCAAAGGTCCCATAATTACAGAATGACCCATATACTGATGGTTCATAAATATGCTTACATAAGACTGGTCGTAGATTTTATGAGCTATTTCCATGACAGTAAATGCTTTTAATAAGTAACAGAAACGCTGTGGCTGTTTTACAGGCGGATGAAGGGAATGTATAAACACTTCAGATTTGACATTTTGCTGCAGTCTGGAAACTGATTCGAAGAAGTCCAGGACAAGACGTGCTGTACCAATCTGATAATGAAGGCGTGGTTAAATGTACCAACTGAAAATAACTAAAAATAGCCATATAGTTTAGTAAGTCTATTGCTTTCAATCTGACCATAATCTGTTTAATGTGAACCAGATGGATCTCTTGGTGAATTACAGTATGTGCTACAATGTAAATCTAACATGTCACATAAATTGATTCAAAAGTTTAAAGCGATCGTTTACCCTTAAAGGAAAATTCTGACATCACTTGTTCACCCTCATGTGTGGAACACAAAAGAAGATATTTCAGAAATGATTTTGCCTTCATACCATGGAAGTCAATGTTGATTGGTTATCAAGACTCTTTAAAATATATATTTTGTGTTTTGCAAAAGAAAGAAAGTCATACGGGTTTGAAATAGCATGTGGGGTGAGTGTATTATTAAATAATAAACATTTTGGGGTGAACTATCCTCTTTTTCATTCAGTTCAAGTATTAAATCAAATATCTATTTTTTTAGGCTTCAGTCTGTGAGTCGAGAGCTTCTGTACATCATAATCTCTCAGATGGAAAGATTTTCAGGACATTTATTCACATCATGGTCTGGGGGTGTCGGGTGTTGCTGTGGTTGATTTTCATGTGAAATGTTCATGACAGATGAGCTCACAGAAACAGAGACTTTACTGACCTCTAGCGGACACACCCTGCATCTCATTCTCACGCGAGTGAACAAATGAGCAGGTGATTTATTCTCAGAAGTTCCGGGGTTCATGACCCTGTGTTGTTTGAACAGGTCGCCACGTATACATGTGATATCCAGGAACAACAAACAAACAAAGAGCTCAAACAAAGTCTGGTGGCCCCGATGGTTGACCCTTAATTCAGAAATGTTTTCTCATTCATTTGTTTCTGCATTGGGATTATGATTATAAATAGTAATATACTTTTTTGATCTAGTACACATTTATTTGTTATTCTTAATATATACATATTTAATTTAAAATGTATTGCAAATGTACTATACTTCTAAATGTTGGCCTACAGTCAAAACATGCTGTTGTTTTACCTATGCTTGCTTTGAAATATTTTAATTCGTTTCTCACATTTAAGCCTCAGGATTTTGTTCATAAATTCATATTATCTTTGGAACATTATCAAATCTTGGGAAAATATTGTATATCACATATATTAACTGTCCTAGGTGGTAATATAGAGTTGAATCAGTATTTGTATTTTACATTTCTTTCCATCTTTACACAGCTCTATTCTGTTTGTCTTGTTTTACAGAAAAATCTGCATAATAAGAGTAAAAAAACGAATATCCATATTTGGATTGTGACTCATTTTTGAAACCTTTGGAATGTGCTGACAGCGTTGACAACAACTAAATATGTCACATTCTATAGCTGAGCAATGAATTTTACAATATATGTTCACAGTGATTTTACTGGCGATGTGTAGCAATGTGAAAGGCTAAAAGCATGCAAGACATATGAACTTGTTTTCTTTGCCGTATTTGAGGTCTGTAAAAATACAGAGCATCTTTTCTGTTATTTTCACCCGTTTCTACAGTTTTCGTTTGCTGCAAACAAATGCAAATATATATATACTTGCAAAATTTGGGAGAATTAAATGTGTTTAGGTAAAATGATTATTTTTGACTATTTTAACTATTTAAAAATCAGGAAGTGGTCTCTTTTTACACGCCTGCGTGTCTTGTTTGTGTATATAAATGAAATGATTCAGAATATTTCTTTGCTATACCCAATGGAAAAGCCTGTGATTATTTTTAAGCAGAGTTTGACTTTGACTTCTTAGTTTGTACTTCCTGCATTGAATTGTAGTCATTCATATGGTTTAGTGCTTCTAACCCTTTTAAGACAGTTTTGAGTAAACACAAAAATACTGAAGTAGATATTGCATGAGATAAAATAAAGATCAATCATAGATCATACGTAGGTGTGCTAAGACTTATTTGCCTACACATTTAAATACACCGGACACAACCTGTACATTCGATTTCTGCTGCAGGGTGTGAAACTTTAAATCATTAGCCAAACTTATTGACATCTGTGGTGAGTAGTGTTGTGAAGCCCATGTACTTGCACTTCTTGAGCTCAGTGTGTGTGCGAAATGGGTTTGGTTATACTCATGAAAATGTCCCAAACTTAATGAATAAAATGTTCAGAATGAAGTTGTGAGAAGGAAAGAAGTGATCCTCGCCGATTTAAATCTGCCACATCAAGCTTAACTTTCAGTCCATGAGAGGCGTAAACTTTATCTGCTGATATCTGTGTGGTTAAAGGTCAGGAAACCAAAACCATAATCGTATGATATGTAATTTGAACTCCTGATTGAGAGTTTCCAGAGTGGATGACTAATCAATGTGGGTTGGATGTAATGAAACTGAATAGCTTTTGATTCATCCAGATCATTACAACACAATATGGGCTGATGTAAGAACAATTATTGTTTAAACAGGTAATGAGTCTGTACAAGAAAACATATTTCAGCGAAAGGCGTCACGGAAATCAACCTCACCTCAGGTAGATTATAGAAATACAAAAGTGTTTCATGTTCATGTTTAAAAGAGAGACCCTCGTCATTTTTTCCTGTTAAGTTTGTTCCAAAGACAAATTTCTTTAGATTCCCCACCGTGTTTAAAATGTTATTGCCCATAGAGTTATGATAGGTGATAAATCCTGTAAAATCATAATGGATGCTTGAGTGCACAACTATAAAAACAACAAAATCCACGGCAATTAACTCAAAAACAAGACATTTTTCGGTGGCTGCGCTTAATGTGATTTTTAAATGTGCATTTCCCCCCCATAAAATATTAGACCAGTATTATCAAAGATGTTTATACCTATAATAGCTCTTTGATAATATCTGCATCGGCGTTTCTATTGATCAAGATGATGAAATGTTTCCCAAAGCAGAGATTCATAGCAGGTCCTCTGGAGAACACATAATGGATGAGCTGAAATTCAACCTGAAGGCATTATCATCATCTTACTCGTTTTTATCTTGACATTGATACGTGATCAAGAATAAAAATCCATGAGAGGGGATTCTGTATATTGTAATGAAGCTTTCTCTGCTACATGCATATTCAGTAAAGTTTGATGAACAGGTTTGTGACTTTGTAAGCAGCCAAGAAAAGAGTTGTCAGATCCTCTATCAGTTACAGATAAAAAGCATTCAAAAAAAAGTCCGTAATGTGAGACATTGCGGTTTTGAGGTTAAAGACGAAAATATTGTCAGTCCTAAAATGAAAATGGCGCATCTCATAACCTCAGTTTACTTTTAGAGTCAATGCGGTTTATTTGTCATATAACAAATTTGTGGATTGTTGTATTAACGTGCCGACCAAAAGTCATGTTTATCCAGACAAACTGGAGCACAGCATTACATTTAAAAGTCATTTTACACTTAGTGCTATATTGACTTAGATTCTGTTTTCAAACATTTGAGTGAATTTTTGTGCCAGTCAATAAATATTGTCATTGATACGAAACAATATATGTGTTACAATGTAAATTAATCTCTCACAGCTAAATATAACGGGATGAATCAGTCCGGCCAATATAATCGCTCTATTAGTCATGACTCATGTAGGTCAATCCAGAGCTATTTGTTGACAAGCCTTTTTCTGTGCGTGTGAAATATTCTGTGATCGATAATCAGCGTGTCATGGTAAACAATGACATCACATAGCGTAAATGATGTACACTGTACAATACAGCCACAGTGTTTATTTATCTTTTTCTTCTCATAACGCGAGTGCACAACAGTTCATTCTGGCCAGAGGTGGCATATAGCAATATGTACACATCTTTTGATTTCTTTTTCATTTCTTTAATTCACAAGCAAGCCTCTTGTAGAACGTAACATTTCAGTTTAAAAAATACATACAAACAAAAGAGGGCAGGGGACTTCTCGTCCCGTTACATGCACAAAACTTCACCGACGTCTAACAAAAGGAGGAACCCAAAGAAACACACTATACGCTGATGAAGGGAGACGGTTTAGAAGCTGTATTTGTTCCGGATGCCACTTCAAAAGAAAGGATATAGATACAATAAGTCGACAATGATAACAACAACAACAACAATAATAATAAACAATAGTATTCCTTTTCACCTAAGGTAATTCAAACATTCAGATAATTGGAAAATAAAGTCCCAATCTACTCTTTGTATAAAAAGAAGCTTTCAAGTCAACGAGGAACAAAGGAGAGTTTGTCGTCACAGACAGGTGTAAAGGAAGATGGAAGGAAGAGGGGCCAGATGCACGTCGCACTTGGTGAATGTGCTTTTAGCAGATTGGGAGAGGTAGAGAGGCACAGGAGGGCTGGGCAAGGTGGGACGGGGGGTATAGTGTGTGTGTGTTTGTGTCGGGGAGGAACGATACTGTAGGAGGCGTTTATGTGGCGTATCTCTTCGTCCACTGTTTGGCTATTCTGTCATGTTCCGTTCTGTTGGTCAAGTACTGTGTGGCAATGCTTCCGACCAAAGGATCCGCTGTGAAAACAGTCATCAAGAACATTAATCATGCACATCAGCTACAGCACAAAAACGTATTTATTCTGCACTAAAATAACCTGGAAGTTAACAAAACAGGAATATTAAATTTTGGCATCTTTACCTGCATTTACTAGACATAAAATTGAGTTTAAATGTTGTAATTGTATATTACATACACAAATTTATGCATTTTGCAGACACTTTTATTCAAAGTGACTTCTTGTCTCGTAGCTTTCCTGTAGCTTCTGTGGTTAGAGCATTGCGTTAGCAACACCTAGGTCATGGGTTCTATCCCAGGGATTGCACATACATTTAAATAAATGTATAGTATAATGCAATGCATGTCGCTTTGGATAAAAGCGTCTGCCAAATGCATAAATGTAAATGTTTAGTGCATTAAATGTATACATTTTAAACCCATGACCTTTCTACTGTCAATGTAATGCTATTATATGTAAACTAACGGTACCTTTTATCGTGTTGACTTAATGTTTATATGCTCTCCTACTTGTAAGTCGCATGGATAAAAGCGTGTGCCAAATGAATATATGAAAATATAATTTTACTTTGTATTATATAACATTATATAATTTTTTGGTAATTTGTCATGTTTTCATCCAGACGACTTGAAATATTGTGCACACATTTTATTTTGTCTCCCTTACAAAAGATAAGCAAATTGCTTTAAATTATTTAAAATTATATTACATTTTATTATTTTTCAAAATACAGACGCAAATTTCATGTCAAAGTAAAAAAGAAGTAATTTAATTTAATATGCTTAATATACTTAATTTTATTATATTACATTATGATATTCTATATTAATTCATATTATGTTTTTGTATGAATACAGATGCAGAAAGTTTGGGCTTTCCTCATGTTATATGCTTAATCTTTTCACGTGAAAGTTTAGGCTTTTTTCACAGTTCAGAAAACTTGAAATATTGTGCACAAGTATTTTAATACTTCTTTCTTAAAGCAACACTTTGTAGTTTTATTTGTGTGGATGCACAACATTGACCAAGTGACATTCTTCTGCGGATGTTTCTGCATTCGCTGGTTCCATCAGCTTACTTAAACAAATAAACGTGGACCGCGGGGAAGCCTATAAAGCGACATTATTTACAACACTGGTAACAGACAATTGCGCTCATCAACCACATGGGGGAGTCGTGAGCAAATTTCTAAAGCGTATGGATTTTTAATGACACAAAGGTAATATAGTCACAGAATTGTCATTTTTTGGGTGAGCTATATGAATGAATAATGTGAATTTTGAGGGGCTGAAGTCTCACCTGGGTTACAGTCTGTAAGTAGAGAGCAGATGGACAGCAGGACCTTTGAGATGGTGAGAGCAGGACTCCAGTTGTCCTTCAAAATATCCAGACAGATCACTCCCTGGCTGTTGATGTTACAGTGATAGATCCTCGTTCGAAACGTCACCTGGCGAATGAAACCCAGAGTAATTGTACGTATGGATGCAAATTGACCTTTTTTATCTTCGTAAAAATCAGATACACGTATATGTTAAGAAACTCTTGAGTGAACTACAGCATGAATAGAGTGTTGATATGATGTTGGGCATGTGAGAGACATCTGTGGAAGAGCCCTGGGCTTTCTGTGGAAATTCGTAACGGACCTTGACATTCCCTCCCTGACAGTTTAATTGCTAGCAGAATGACTTCCTTCATCCGCTCTACCTACAAACCCACACGAGCTGAAAGAACAAAAGCGCACATAACAACAGGACACGTCTGAAAACGACTTCTTATTTTACATGTGGTTTAAAGGCAGGATGAAAGGGCCGGTTTAGGACAGTGATAAAGACACACGGGCCCTGGGGCAGATGCCGGCTGCTGTCAGCCTCTGCTCTACCGGTGGGGGGCAGGGGAGAGAGAGAGAGAGAGAGAGAGAGAGGGAGTGAGAGAGACTGTCCCTTAAGGCACAGAGAACAAGAGGCCATCTGAATTCCATCGATGAGATTTCCACAACATATAACACCAGCTGAACGCCACAAATGTTATTTTAAAACATCAGAGCCTTGCAGCTTGTGCTTGATCGGGTGTGCACCCCTTTAAATAATGATACACTGATGCAGTTTATCATAACTAATAAGTTCTCTACATATAAACATTTACTCAGCAACTTCTAATAAAAGTAACTGAGTTGCACATCAACGTGTAACACGTCAAGAGGAGAACTGGCCCTCCCGGCTGAGACTGGACTTCTGAGGTTTTTTCTCCATTTTTTCATCATTACAGTTTTGGTTTCTCGTCACTGGGCCGTTTTGGCTGGCTCACCGGGAGACTGCTGATATTAGATATTGGATAAGCTTAAAGGTTTGGTAATATTAGAATGTTCTTGATAGTTCAACAAAAACCATGTGCTGTTTTTAAGGTTTTTTTTCTCCTGTAAAGCTGCTTTGGAACAATGCTCATTGTGAAAAGCGCTATATAAATAAAATTGAACTGAATTGAAAGCATCGTAACTTAATATGACTTTTATTGAGTATAATTTTGATCATATCCTGTATACTATGGGGACTGTTATTCACCCCGGTTATGAAGAAGTATTCATAGGAATGTTTGTAACATAGTTGTGTTAGTAGATCAGAAATCATATTAACTTAGATGAGTATAAGAATCAAGATTGTTTGAATGATAGAATCAATATACTTATGCATGATGGAAATGATAGAATCAACATATTTATGCATAATAGATATCAATAGAATAGAATCAATATATGTGTACTTATGAAGTAATTGCTTTCATAAAATATTTTAATCATTTTCAGTAATCCAAAATCCAGTGATGTTTTAAAGGCCTGACCCAATTAAGTCAAACTTATGATGCATTATAGCGCAACTTATTTTAATGTTTCAAATCTCGGTGGAATTCTCACTTCAGTATCTCACGTCATCCATTATCATGAGTTAATTCCACCATTAGACCAAAAACCTTGTTGCCTAGAAATAATGGTGGCAGACAACAAGGACAGTTGGATAATAAAAAATAAGAGATAGCGGGAAAATACCTGATGGGTTTCGAAAGGAAACACCTCTGAGTAGTTTCAGTATAACTAGAGGCTGGAAAACACCCGATTTTCAGATGCTTTTGGGAAACATCTCACTTTGTTTGATTTGAACAAATAAAGTAAAATCTTTGACACCTGGACCTTCTTTGTCTGAGCAATTTTTGAAATGCAAGATCAGCATTTTTTCCTCATCACTTTCTTCTTGAAGGATAATGCAGTTTGCATAACAGATTTAAGACATTATCATTATAGCGTTGTCAATATGGATATTTCTCTTAAACAAATGCATCGATTCACCTCAGAAGACCTTTGTTAAGACCACAGAGCCATGTCGAGCGGTTCTTAGATCTCTGAAAAATTGACCCCATTCACTGCCATTTTACCATTTGGAAGAAAAAGGATACGTGGTATTATAACTCCGGCTGCATTATTCTTCAAGAAGAAAGTCAGCTTTAGTAAGGGAGCCTTGATGGCCAGTTAAACATGGGGAAGTTTGATTCTGGGTTTGATAAGAATGCCTGGTTTTAACTACATAACAGACTAAACTAATGGAACAATATTATAGGGCTGCAATCCATAACTTTTGCCTCTTAATTATCATCTCTGTTTGTAAACGTAAAATCGCAGGTTATTCTATGTACATATCTTTGTGTTAAAGTAAAATGATGTCAAACGAATATTTCACGTAAAATCACATCTCAACAATGTTTACTGTTGTAAATCAGGTTAATGCCACGATCACACCAGACTTTCAGAAAGTGAAATTTCTACTCCGAGTCCTGGCCAGAAAAACACATTTGCAACAAATTTGCAATGTTATCGTTAGTTCCAATATTTTAATGCGGATTTATACAAAATTGGAGTGTGCAATATTATTATTATTAGTATTTCCATCAATTGAAATGATCTCGCAACGGCGTAACAGACCTCAATTGGTCCCATGTTGTCACGTGATATGAATTCACAAGTCAGGGTTCAACTTGTTTATAATTAACACGTTAATTCATTCTATTAAACATTAGCTTTACCTTTTATAAATCATTTATGACATATTACATTATTACACAAACAAGTCCTGGCTGCTCACCTATACAAAAGAAAGAAATTGAAAAAGACTGTATGGATAATATTTGACAATAAGGGAATTAAGAGAAATGTAACGATGAACAGCAGTGAAAGACTGTAGTGACTGAATTAAGACGTAATAGAGGTAAAGTGTAAAGACATTAATGCTTGTGTGTCACAGATATCTTACAGCTCTTACCTTGGGTGGTTTAAACGGGTAGTCAGGTGTAAACGCGATGTCAAGGAAAAACACCCCTCCTTCGTACACGGAGCCTGGCGGTCCTAAAATAGTTGACCTCCATTCGTAGATGTTGTCTCCTTTGGGACCGGCACTGTGGTTGAAACAAAAAGAAAAGATATTTGAGAAGAGGAACAAGACCAGTTATTCCAGGAAGTTAATCATCATTAATTCACGAGTGAAGAGCCAAGAAAGAACAAGACATTACATGCTGCATATTTTGCACAATTAGTCATACACAACTGAGTCTTAACAATGACTGATTGTGTGTTTGTGAGTATATGCACATTACAGCAGAAACTGATGACATTATTGTTATGAATTATTTCTTTGTTGTTTTATTCATGTTTATAAGAAAATTAAATGAAGGCCTAAAGGCAATACAGCTGGCCTGTATTCCACGTTTTATTTTTTGGAATTGGATCACCATCATGAAGGACGATGGAGATGGTGGTCTAGTGGGTTAAACCACTGAACCGGTAAATCAAAGGTTGCTGGTTCGATCCCAGCAGCCACCACCAGTGTATCCTTGAGCAAGACACTTTACTCCATGTTGCTCCAGGGGGATTGTCCCTGTAATAAGTGCACTGTAAGTCGCTTTGGATAAAAGCGTGTGCCAAATGCCTAAATGTACATGTCTAAATGTAGGACAGTGGGCATCATTTATCAACATCTAAAATATAGTGCGATGACGAGAAGCTGATCTTCTACCAAAAACAGCTTATCTCGTAAACAAATACAATTCTATATATTAATTATCACTGAGGTCCGTCTGAAGCCTAGTATATCCATATTTTGTGATTCCATTTTTTTTTCACGTGAAATCGTTGCTCAACTTCATGTTTACTGTTGTAAATCAGGCTAATGCCACAATCACGCCAGACTTTCAGAAAGAGAAATATCTGAAGTATATATTGTTGGGTAAGTTACTCTGAAAAAGTAATTAATTACTAGTTACTCATTACTTTCTATATCCTATATCAACCTTGAATAGTTAAGTGATTCCAGGATAGATACGAAACGACTCAAATAAATAAATAATTTAAAACTACATAACGTACTCTTATTAACAGTCTTAAGTATTACAAATGTGGGAAAGATACGTTAAATGCATGCATTTTTAAGTTAGACTTAATTGAAATGTCAATTCCACTATTATATACATTACACAGTATTTACTGTAATTCAATTACATTAGAAGTAACTAATTTAAATTACAGAAAAAATAAGAGTAATCCCTTACTTTACTTTTTAAGGAAAAGTAATTAAATTACAGTAACAAATCACTTAGTAACTAGTTACACTTAACACCGATATAGACTTAGTATATAGGCAGAAACCAGAAAAATGTTGGTTTCGTTATTTTAATGCTGATTGGTAAAAATTGGATTGTGCAATATTATTATTATTATTAGTATTTCCATCGAACTACAATTGGTCCAATGTTGTCTCGTGATACGAATTCTCAAGTCAGGGTTCACCTTAAACTTTGGAAACGTAGCGAAATACAAATTTATTTTGTAGGAGGTCATGCTTTTAGTCTACCGCCGTCACATGTGTATGAATAAAAGTCTATGAAACTTGAAAGTAGTATTGAATATAGCTGCTGTACACGTATACCAATATTTTGTGATTTTTATTTTATGCCATAAATCATTATTATCAGTCACCCTTTATGTGCGTTTTGCAAATATCTCACTAATAAAACGTTTTAAAAAGTGCTTGTCAACTTTGACAACATAGTATTTAATCATTTAAAAAAATACAGGTGTTTCGTTGATTCCATGAAAAACAGCAAATATGGACACACGAGAAAGTACAGCGACAAAATAAAACACAATGTAACACCCGTTTGAAACAACACTGTGGTACTTTAAATATTGAAGTACACAACAGTTTTCTTTTATTAACAATGAATACTGTAGTAAACCTCCTATTGCGTTTTAAAAATTAACATAGTAAATATTATGACATGCTAAAGTACTTATAAGTTTATGAAATTTACCATGTTTACTATAATAAACTGTTTATTTAACTGTTCGCAACTGTTTTTTTTACATGGGGGTCAAACGTACACCTTCACATTAATACACACAGTCAAACCTGATGTGAGATTTGATCGTAGCATCCCTCACATCCACAAGTTTCAAGTAGTACGTTGAATCAACTGAAAGTCACATTTTCTGTTATACAGTGCAAGTATGAACTACACAACGCAGTCATCAGAGGTTGACTGGTTAAAATAAAGTCTGTTTCAGTCAGAGTAATGGGTAGAAAATGACTAAGCTACAACATTTTGGTCAACAAAAGCAACACTTGACTAACATGATGATGAAATGTGTAATTTCATGCGTTTTATGATCATGTAGATCTGACATCACTTATTCACACTCAAATTCATTCAGAACTGTCCTTCACATACAAACCACGTGTGCGATTACAATCCATCACATAAAATCCAATTGACACTTTGATATAAATGTCTTATTTTCCTCAAACGTGTTTCTATTCCTCAGACTGAATGCATACAGTGAGTCAGACTTGAGCTCAGATGTCAACATTATTTTAGATATGAGACTAAAGTAAAGTGAAAACATACAGCAGAAGACTTCAGGGAACCATCTTTGAGTTTTAATCGTTCGTTTGAGGCCACGTCTGACAGATTCTTTCATGATAAGTGTCATGTTTAACATGTATAACTCAACTGTGGTGTCTGTGAGACGTGTCACGTGCTCTCGATAATAAACATCATGTGATGAGAGACACGCATCTAAATATGGACGCCTTTACTGGAGGGTGGTCTGTCCTCAAAACTCCATCTAGTTAAAGTGGTAGTTCACACCAAAATAAAAAATCTGTCATCATTTACCCACTATTTTGTCATTTCAAACCTGTATGACTTTCTTCCTTCCGCAGAACACAAAAGAACATATTTTGAAAAATGTTGTTAACTGGCCCCAATTCACATTTGGGTCCATACATTAGAAGTGAGTGGGGTCCAGTTTTATTCGATAACCAATTTTCTCCAAAGATATTATTTTGTGTTCTGCAGAAAAAAGTCATAATCACTATCAATTATACTCTCACCCTGACAACACCAGCATTTTAAATCACACTCGTTAAACTTTCATTGTTGTATGAATATGCTAACATTTAATATACTTTAAGTATATTAAAAGTACTATTTAGACAGATAGATTTAGTAATTTTAACATACAATATATTATTTGATAGACGTGTAGACATTGTATGTATATATTGTACACGCACACAATAATACATATTTATATGCTTCATTAATGCTTTAGTCAACACCAATAATCACACATAATTCTGTCATCATTGTGGATCCTTTCTGCACTTATACTTATACTAAAGGGAGGAGAAAGTTAAAATAGGAATGTGGTGTAACTAGTTCTATTGTAGACGGCTCTGGAAGATATTTCTGCTATTGTAACACATGAGGTATGAAAATAATATTATAAAGAATTCTAGAACTTCACATTAACACTAGAGCCCCAAATTTAGGCCCTAGCCCGGCCCGAGACACTTAGGCCTGCTTAGTCCAACTGAAGCCTGTGTTTTTTCTCTCTCCATAAAACAGCTTATTGTCGCCATGAAAGTAGTTCAGTTTTGTTTTTAATGGCAGATGATTCATATTTCGATTTCTTTATTAAAGGGATAGTTCACTCAAAAATGAAAAATCTGTCATCATTATTCACCCTCAGGTTGTTTCAAACCTATATACATATCTTTGTTCTGTTGAACACAAAGTGAGATGTTTTGAAGAATTTAGGAACACAGTTCTGGGGGACCTTTGACAACCTTTACATTTTTCCTACTATGGCAGCCAATGATGTCACAGAATTTAAAATGGCTATTCTTCCAAATATCTATCTCTGTGTTCTGATGAACAAAGTTATTTATACAGGTATGAAATGACATGAGAGTGAGCAAATGATGACAGAATTTTCACTTTTGGGTGAACTATCATTTTGTGCCTCTGCCTCGTTCTTGTTTATAGCACAAAGGAGGCTAAATGAAGTTTATTGTTGAGAGTTTAATGCTTGATTTAGCAAACACCACTAATCTAAAGTCACTAATCTTGTCTGAATGACATACGTGGATGGCATATTTAAACCTGAGGTTTGCGGTCAGATGTAGTATTTACAGCTCCAGGAAGAAGAGGAAGGCGGATCATTTCCTGTAAGAGCCGTCGTAAGCGCACTCTTGTGAAGACACTTAACAGACGACTGTGGGATATGTGAGAGGTGCCAGGGTGTGAAACCTCTGTGTCCATCCCGAGAGAAAAGACCTTTGGGTGAACGCTATGCCAAAAGTTTAAAGTACATGCCAGGGCTGACGGTTGCCTAGCAACCACAGACCCCCCACCACCACTGATGTTAACGGGCGAACGAACACTCTTAACCGCGGTTACCCCCCACCTTGTTTTTGAGAATTTCATTTACTATTGGAAGAAAAACAGAAGTCAAGAGAACTTTAAATTAATTTAAAGGCTCCAATTAAACTCTGAAAATTAAAGTGTTATAAATCAAGAAATCCACCAACACATGCTTACTACACTTTTACTATAATAAAACTATGGTAAGTTTTCATATAGGAAGACTACATGTGATAAACACCACTGCACTCAAAAAACATATTGAAGAAAAGAAAATGAAATAAGGAATTTGTTAAATCCAAAAATGCATTTGGGTGAAATAATCTCTAACAGAGAAGGAAATAAGGCTCCAATTTCTCATGAAGATTCCCTGAGGCATTGTGGGTAAGGCAGCTGCAAATGAAATTATTTCAATTCTAAAAGCAAACAACACTGTGTTATTAAAAGGTTCAATGCCTGCTGATTTAATCTGAAATCTCTTTTATTGCCACAGAATTAACTGGTGTTTAACACACAGCTGTGTGCAGACAGAGTTCATGATGAATTCAGCACCGACCCGCGTGGTAAGTGTCAATTACATCATCTGACCAAATTCTCTCTCACACTGGACACGGGCAATCAAGCCAGCGCTACTGCCCAACCCTGAGTTACAGAAGTATAACATAATATAAATAATTCAAGATGTTTATTTATATCTTTTGCTTTCTTTGTGGCAGTATATATAGATTTCTAAACATTCTTTGACAGTAAGTGAAAGTTTTATATGAGTCAGAGACCCGTTTCATCATCAGGTAAATCTGAGGTGACATGAGGAGAGAAAATACTGATACAGTATTAAAACATAACAAACGTGACAACATCTCCAAGATGCTTGTAACAAACAACAGAATGATGGAAAGATCAGGTCTGTGTGGGGGATACACTTCTTTATATCAAAATCTTTGTAGATTATTATGGTTTATAGCAAAGACTGAAATCTGTTTTGACATGTTCTACTGACACACTAAAACAAAATACTTAATTTATTAAATAAACATGTTGAAACCATCTGTTTGGGTGAAGCATATATACAGCTGGGGGTAGAATTACACCAAGAGACCATTTAAAAAATATTTTCAGTTTTTCTGGATGTACTCTTTATGTACTATGTAGGTATTTGTTAGGAAAATGTATAATTTTTATTTTTCTTTCTTCTGTTAACTAACAATATTTCTCCCAAAAGTAAAACAAAAATATTGTTTCTTTTTGCATTCATTCATCAGAAAATGAAAACTGGAGAAACAGATGAAAGTATCACTAAAGATGTATTTTTTAGACCTCAAATACGACAAAGAAAACAAGTTCATATTCACTTTTAAGCAATACAACTGTAATATTTATGTATTTAGGAAAAGCTCTTTCATGAAAACCTGGATTTTTAACACAGTTATAATGCTGTCAATTGCTGTTGGATGACTTTATGTCACTCCAGAGGTTTGATTTTGCTGAAATTCAACAACGTTGGACTGAAATGACCACAATCCATCAAGGAAATGCAGATCTGAAATGATAATTTGGAATGCTCTCTTAACATTTTCCTGAACTGTGATATAATAACTTATTTTAAAAATATTTTTTTCTACCTATGTAAAAATAATTGGTTATTTAGTCTATTCCAACGACAACATATGTAATGCATAAATAAAATAGTATATAACACAAAACAAAGTTAATGGAGATTTCAATTTAAGGTGGACTGTCTCTTTAAATTTTGAACACTGATCATACTCCGTGTCATCATTTTAAAACAAAAGAATACAAAACAAACAAATAATGAAAAAGATTTTCTCTTTCACAATATATTATTGTTAAATAATGCATTTCATTATTTGCTAATTATTTAAATTTCAAAATGCTGAACACAACCTATTTGGTCGATTAGTCTCACGTCACGCACCACCATATATGGAAGGTCATATACTGTTTGCGGGTCCAAACGCTCAATAAGATGCTATGGCCAAACAAACAAAAAATGCTTATATACGCTCACGGCAAGCTGTAAAACTATCGGAATGTCACGATCCTAACCTTTATCTCCGTAACGAAATCCCACATGGCCAGTCAGTTATTCATTTTTCTTAATTTTTTCAAATATAGATGTTGGAGATTCCGTAAGCCCGGAGACTGTAGTGTAGACTGTGGATATTAAAGCGGAGCATTTATTAACTCAATGAGAGTAAACTGTTAAACAGCTGTTTAAGATGTAGCCCGCTTGAAATGAATAGATGCTTGGGAAACGCTATTCCTTACGTCACCACTTAACAACCGAATAGACTAAACACAGATTCAAAGCAACACAGTTTTAGTGACCCTTTATACTGCAACTTGACGTCAGCCCATCTACTGAAAGACGTAGCCACTTGAAGACTGAAATCAGTGCCGTCGTCTCATACATCAGATAAAAGTCATCCTATAATTCTGTTTGAATGACCTTGTTGGACACCGGTGACCGCTTTTGACACAGCGCTGTTAAATAGTCAAATAAAAAAATGGTGCAAACAAGCGTCTCATTTGCGTTTTAGGATTAAGAACGTGTTTCTTAAATGTGACAACTGAAAACTAATAGACTGATGAAAATGTGGGACATTTTCTCAAAATGCGACGACAAGGGGCGAAAATGATGTGTGGTACAACACAAAGCTGGACGGGTGGTCATTTACCCTATCCAGGACACAGGGATTGCTCGTGTGTACCTCAATCAGATCAGACGTCTGTGGTCTGCTTTTCAAGAACCTCAAAACAGACCGAAATACAGTACGGCGCACTGGTCGTAAAATTCTGAAACAACATTTCTGCCAAGGAGACCATGTATGGAAAAGGAGATTATGTACTCGACATTGAACAAAAAAGTGATTTAAAGATGTCCAGAAGGAAATCAGTCTGAATTCTTCTCACGTGGCTCTTAAAAGACTGATAGGAACAGAAGTAGCATTTGAACGCACGCTGCGTTTGTCTATCAATGCTTTCATGGACTGATCTCGGTCTCTGCAGGCACATGGGCAGCGCACCATCTCGTGTCATATAAAACCCCCGCTCTGATCCAACATAATGCAACAGCAAACTCTGATGTACACCATCATAAAGACTTCTGCAAAAACAATAAACAGCTGACTGATAACCATCGCATGTAAAAGTCAATCAGTAATATCGTATAGTTTTTGCAAGTAAAAACTTTATAATTGTTTTGCGACTACAATACATCAAACATTATGCTCGGTTTGGTTTTGTGCTTGTTCTTTACAGAAACATTCAATTATTCCTGAAAAAAATGCAATAAATGAATGTTTATTAATGGGTGGGCTGGAGGTGACGGCGCACAATCTGTCAATGTGGAAAAACTCATTCACTAACATGCATTCTCCCAGAAGGTCACAACAGAGTGGTAATAATCTAAAACAACGTTTATTTTTAAATATTACAGCTCTGACACATTCAATCAATGACAATTAATAAATACAAGCATCACTTACTTACAAATAACATTTGTCAAAAACACATTTGAAATATC
The DNA here is from genome assembly GCF_015846415.1 of Triplophysa dalaica. NCBI lineage: Eukaryota > Metazoa > Chordata > Actinopteri > Cypriniformes > Nemacheilidae > Triplophysa > Triplophysa dalaica. The sequence continues at coordinate 21,588,136 of NC_079553.1, read as the reverse complement.
TTTTATATCTTAATTATTTCTCCTAGACATAAATAAGTTTAAAGGGATTGTTCACCCTCAAATTGAAAATTCTGTCATTTTTTAAACCTTTGTGAATTTCTTTCTCCTGCAAAACACAAAAGAAGATATTTCGAAAAATGTTTGGACGCAGAAACCGTCGGCCCCTTTAACTTCTTTCGCATGGCCACAAAACCAATGCAAGTCAATGGGGGGCCCAACAACGTTTTTTTCAAAATATCTTCTCTCGTGTTCTGCAGAAGAAAGTCATACAGGTTTAAAATGAAAAGTGTGTGAATAATGACAGGATTTTCATTTTGAAGGTGAACTATTCCTTTAAACGGAGAGCAATTGGAGATTCAAGTCTCATGATCATCTGCATCTCAGATATTACTCCCGATTAAAAAAAACAACAATAATATCACAAATATCTCTGTTGACATCTTTTCTGAAACTCTAATGACAATGTGTTAAACTGAGCTCAGATTTGTCAAGTCTGCAATCAAGTCAATATTATTGACGATCTCATTATTAACTCAATCATTTCTCATCAAATTTATCCAAATGCAGATTATTTTACCTCGACAATCTATGTCCATTTTAAACCTTAATACTCTTTAACAAGTACATTCTCATTTAGTTCCATTTTCTTTAAACAATATTATGAGAATCATGGGAGACTTTAGGGTTAAGAACATTCTTCCTCTGGAGAATACTGCTAAAAATGTCCTTATTTTTCGCCTACGAAATTTCTTTTTATTCGAAAATGCGTCAAAAAAATGTAAGTAAAAATGATGGTTACTTCCAGTTCACATGGACTTTAAGAAGTTTTGGAGCAACTATGGCGATGAACTATGAATTTAAATTGCTTCATCGTGTATCCAATGAACATCTTGATTTGAGAAGACATGCTTTATTTCAGTATTCAAGTACAGCAATCTTCTGTAAATGTCTATTCATGATTCAGTTAGTATCTGCAATTATGAAGCGCGCCGGCGTTTATCAGAACGGAAACTTAATGAATCAATATTCTCTCTCTCTGACCGTGAAATACCCCGATACCAATTACATCTGCAGTGCCGAGAGAATCCCTCTTTATTTTCAGTGATCCTCTAATGATAGTGTCCAATAGCTCATCTTCTGTACAAATGCCACAATTACACGCAAGTAATTAACACACAAACAAGCGCTTATAAAGGAAATACTTGCTCGATCGGGACCCGAGTGAATATTTTATTACATGAGGTATTTTGAGATGATAAACAGAAACGTCTGTATCGGTTCCAGCTTTAGCTGTGGAATTCTGTTTCACAAAGTAGCATGATAAAACCTTTTAAGTGTTGATGTAATCCGATTTCCATGCCAATCTATAAGAAACGCCGAGGGGGTCAATATTAAACTTTGAGAATGAAGAATTTAGAAGTCATCATTCGGAAATCAAATCTGCCCGAAAACACCAGATCAGTGGAAGTGAAATATAGCTTTAGGCCGTGGATGAATAATACATCACAGATCATTATAATAATAAACCGGCTTTGCACAGCATGCACGAGTGATAAAATACACTCCGCCGTAAAGATTCACAATCAGCAAATCGCTGTTAATTCTCTGCAAATCTCCAAAAGCCCTTTAAACTTAAAATAAACAAAAAGTAAAGCCAATTTAACATCCGTTCTGTTAAGATATAGATTGAAGGCTTTCAAAGACGGCGTATTAAACAGATAACAGATGCCTGAAGCCACTGTCATTCCTGACAGATGTGCCGACTCAAAATCCTTCACATGTTAAAATGTGTAATATAAAGGGATAGTTCACCAGATATTTTGATGAATGTGATAACCAAACAACATTGTGGTTTTGTGTTCATACAATTAAAAAAGGCCAGAGAAATTTCTTCAAATATCTTCTTTTGTGTTGCACAGAAAAATATGAAGTCATACAGATTTAGCACAACAAGAGGGAGAATAAATGATGACAAAATTGTACTATCCCTTTAAGGAGTAACCGCAGACCTGGGGCCGGACTCACAAACCTGTTCTTAAGACAAAATTTGTAATTGTTCTTAAGCTAAAGTATAGTAAGCTCGTAAGAATGTCTTAAAAACATATTTTTTGCATAAGAATAAAATGACGTATGCTGTGTAAATCAATCTTGAGAAATACATGTATTAACTGTCTAAAGAATGTTTCGTAAATCCGCCCTCAGGTTTGGATAAACATTACACGCCGCGTTAAATAAACATCTCCACCACCACGTCTACAATATACAAGTTTGTCCCAAACACACAGAATTCAGAGAGCGGTTAAATAAACAGGGAGCTAACAGGATATTTTAGGTGTCATGCACTGGAGGAAAATCCCGCTTTCCGGTTTGTTCGCATGTTTTAACATGATCTGAAGAAGCGGCGCAGCAGGATGTGCCAAACGGTTCTTGCCTTGAAGACAAAGTATTGAAAACACCCAGATGGAACGACACGCGGCATGCTTGTCCACCGTCTGCGCTTGGTGTAAAATAAGGCCCTCACAATGTGAATGCCAATGTGTCCGGGACACCTCAAGTAAATATACAAAATAAAGTATGAAGAATCTTAAATTAAGCTGTCAACAAATAGTTTAAGATGCTTAACATTCATTATCTATTGAATCAAAAACAACTCTGGCCAAAAATCACAGCTTTAAAACAAACCACTTTTTTATGTTAGATGAAATTTGGGAATGGTTTCATAATAGCTTCAGATGCATTCGTGTCTAATGCTTTGGCAAACACACGGGACACCCGATTTGCGGGGAGAGGCGTTTCACATCACGTGTCTGATCAACGGCAGAGTTTGAATGAAACGTTCTGTATGAAAACACAAAGGATGTCCCGCTTGATTTCAATTATGCGTAACAGCTTCGATCACACTCGTGGGTGTAAGATGGAGGCCTTCCATACTGATGATCAAGACGATTTCTCGGCGAGCGGTCTGCCCCTCCCCCCTAATGAATATGCATATCCTCCCTGCCGCAGCTAATGGTCAGGAGGTGAAAAATGACTCGCGTGGACTCCCCAAGGAGCGTAATGCTAATCGACAGCCAGCACCGATCCAAACTGAGAGGTGACATTCCCATCTGATGCGGATGAAGAATCTGTACAAGCGCGCAGCTAGAGATTGAGGCAGAAAGATGAACGGCCATGACGTTTTTGAAGAAATTTTTGTAATGTAACAGAACATCACAATATAAATTCAAGTCGTTTTTCTCAATAACCATTTATTCTTGTTATTCTGAACTTGACGGATATACAAGAAAAGGTAAAATGGTTACTTCAAACAGCGCTCGAGACTCGAAACCAAAAGTACAGTGTTAATTGATCAAAGAAAGGTTATTTAGTCACCGGAATTTCACCTTTCTTCTTCAAAAGCATAAAGCTAAAAAAATTTAAGAGTTGTTTTAAATTTCCTGGTAACAACAGGAGTAGATTGTGACCACACCTTATTAAACTTCTAAAGGACATAAAAGGATATTAAATATATTTAAGGAGTTTATTGGCAAAAACAGATCATGATTTTCATTGTGCATCCCAAGTAATGCTTTGTTTAAGTAATCATCAAAATATCAAAAATAGTATACAGCTTACTAAAACAACACAACAAAACACAAAAAGATAACATAATAAAAAAACATTTCATTTAATCCAATTAACTCTTTATATATTCTATTTTCACATTTCTTAAATGCATATAACTGGTATGGTAAATATATTTTATAAATGACATATTTTGTTTTACAATGACATGAATAGCCAATATTTAAGTGTATTATCAAATATAAAAATCTATTACTCAATGAAAAGTTATGATCTGTTCCTCTCTCTCCAAGTATGTTTGCAAATGCTTAGAGAGAAGAGGAACCGATCAAAAATTGTATTATATATTTTAGTTCTCTTTTTCATCAAAATCACTTGTTTGCTTTTCGAGACTTAAATATATATGGCGCGAGTTGCATGGATTTATTTTATAATGTTTTCTGTCATTTTGAAGCTTGAAAAGAAGCTTAGAACGATCCACTCCTATTGTAAACAGAAAAACGAATGCATCTCTTCTTTAAAAAAAACTACAGTTTGGTTATGATGAACAAAGAAAGCCATTCGAGTAAATGACGAAACCATTTTAATTTTCAACTAACGCTTTGAGATTATAGAATGATTACTTCTGTGAATTCACATTAAATGAGTCACAATTAAAGCCATTGTGGCTAAAACAAACGCACGCACACACCTGTGACCACACATTAGTCGAATGCTATAATAATGCAGATTGGCAACCACAAACGAACAGCCCATAATAACAGCCCATCCTGATGTTCAGCCGTGTGGACACATCTACTACATGGTTCAGTTCGACACCATCAACACCGATCACACTTCCACCAAACCACCTGACCGCAATGACATCACGCAGTCTGAATTTAGCCGACCAATGAGGCCTGCTGATTCTGACCGGCGATGTCATTCAGTTCTAATAAAACCACAGCTGGTTCCACAACAGCTCGCCGCTCACAATACAGCGCTGCACTATTTATCGGCATCAGTGGCGAACTGCGTCTCTTGTTCTCTTTGTGAACGAAATCCTATTACTGACGGTTCAGCTCACAGGCACAAAAGCTCCCGAGCACAAATATCCAAAGAACACCTACAGCCTCCTTTCACAGCTCCCGTAAACACAATATCAATCTGAAGACACTTTTGATATGAGAAGGGTTGACTCGAAAGCGCTCCACCTGGCTCACGGGTTAGAGATATCTAGAGAATGCCTTCACGGTAACAAGGAGATTTAAATCAGCATTGGGTTCATAAAGCGTCTGAGTAACAAGATATATAAAAAGAGAGAAGACATAAAACATGACGGCTGGTAATCCTTCACTGTCGCGAGCTCTATTAAAAATATATATTTCTAAATGATCTGCACACACCTCTTAATAAGACAGTTTTATCAATGATCTGAGATGACAGATATTGATTTCTTCTGGAGGCGTTAATATTTCCTTTATCAAAAAATATACAGATATTAATCTCTACAGACTCGAGCAATAGTGGCGCTTACTAATGCACTTTTGGGTTCAGACTACAGCATATCAGCTTAATTCTGAAGCGATAAAATTGGTCAAAACACAAAAACTTATAGTTTGAATCTTATATAAGCATCTGTGGCCGGGAAGCAGCGTGTCGTCTTACATCTTTCTTGTATATGACACAAGAAATATCAAGCGTTATCCTCGCAAGACCAACAACAGTAACGTCCACAAGGCATTCAATCTAATTGACAACAGATTCAGGCAATAAAATTGTATTATTTTACGTCTCACGTTATGCTTGCCGTGATATTTGCTTGTGTGAACGCAGCGCTCGTGGATAACTGTTCTCCTGATACAAACAAGGGGGGCAATCAATGACAGTGTCACTTTCAGTTATGTGCTTTATTAGAGTCCGGCTCTTTCTCCACGGCCCCCGGGGAGATGCAGTCATTCAGCTGCATGCGACGGCTCTCCTCTCACTTAAAACCTGACAGCCTCATCAACACACAATAACCATTATCCTCTCTCGCCCATTATCTCCCATCCGGCACAAAAGAGAGCAGCGCGGTGAGAAACGTTGTACGCTTACCTGCAGTTCGGCGGAGGGTCGAGTGTGATTTCTGCAAGTTCCTTCTGAATCCTGCAATGCAAGAAAACATTCATGTAACAGAGATCATATGTGACCCTGGATTACTAAACCAGTCTTAAGTAGCACGGGAACATTTTTAGTAAAAGACAAAAATACATTGTATTGGTCAAATTGATTGAATTTTCTTTTATGCCTAAAGTCATTAGGATATTTACTTAGTGAAGATCATGTTCCATGAAGATATTTTTCTACATTAAATATATAAAACGTTATTTTTGCGAGTGGATGGCCTGCTACAGCAGCTCTGATTAACAACTTCAAAGGCGATTTTCTTAATATTTTGTTTTTGATCCCTCAGATTCCAGAGTTTTGACCGGTTGTATCTCCTCCTCCTGTTCTAACAACTCATACATCCATAGAAAGCTTAATTATTCTGCCTTAAGATGATGTAAAAATCTCAATTTAGAAAAATTGACCCAAAAGACTGGTTTTGTTTTCCAGGGTCACATGTGTTCTCTGTATGTGACTCTTCCTTCAGTGGGACACAAAAGGAGATATTTTGAGAAACGTCTCCTTGATTTTGTGATCATAAAATGGAAAATCAAAGGGATTCAATGTTGTTCGTTTATCAACATACTTCAAAATATCTTCTTTGTTTTCTGCAGTGGAAAGAAAGTCAGACAGATTGGGAATGATAAGAAATTGAAATTTTTACTTTAATACAGTGATGTTACTCATTTCAAACCCCGAAAGCTCATCTGGGTGGCAGAAAATGATATCATGACTCATTCAAAAATGATAATACGGTCTCTCTGCAGCAGTTTTTACACCTGCCGTCCGGTGAAGGGGAACTCAAACATTGCATTGTTTACACCATGTAAAAACAAAACAATACTTTGACTGTATGCTTTTAAACGGTTACAATCACTTAGTTTGGGAATCATTGTGAAATGCACACCAGATTTATCCTGATAATTTCAGATCTATTGTGCAGCTCTAGCTGACACATTTTTTAAAATACATCTCCGATCATTTTGTTTAAAATGGTTCACACTGAATGGCTTAAACCGCATCACATTTCTTCATGATGCCAAGATGTCAAAACGTGCCAATGTTTTCACCACATCAACCATTTCACACGGGCGCAAACACACAGAGGGTTTAGATGTTTTATGGAAACTATCCGTAGAAATAATGATACTGTACATACTGTATATTTTATCCTTTACCCTTAAACCACTTTTTTATTTTTAGGACAACAGCATTTAGTTTCTCGGCTTTCTCTCATGATGACCAAAAAACGTCTCCAAAGTCTTTGGTCAGCATGTACATGACCAAACAGACTTGTTCTTATGGCGTAAACCTAATATTAATATCACATACAATTCAACTATGTCGATGTCTGTTCAATAAAAAATTGTGCATCATCTAAACATCCTCAGGTCGCTTATAAGCATTTAAGCTGCTCTGTGATGACTGCTTTAATTCACACGATGCACATTGCACGCATGCAGAAATGTGACAGATAACGTCATACCAATAAACGTGTGCTACATGATTCATTTCTGTCAGCTGTACACACAAATCAACAATAAATGGTTCATGTGATTAAGAGGTCTATATGGCACAGACACAACATGCATCGCACTGAATCCAAAGAATGCATACAGTAGTTTCTATATGTAAGTGTACTTCTGATGTTATTTAACGGACAGCTCACCTAAAAATGAAAATTCTGTTATCATCATCATTTATTCACCCTCAGATTGTTCAAAGCCTGTATAAATTTCTTTGTTTTACCAAACACAAAGGAAGATATTTGGAAGAATGTCAGTAACCAAACAGATCTCACCCCCCATTGACTCCCATAGTATTTAATTTCCCTCCTATGGCAGTAAATGGGAGATGAGATCTGTTTGGTCACTGACATACTTCAGAATATCTTCCTTTGTGTTTAGCAGATCAAACTAATTTAAATCCATAAAAAAAGGGCACAATATACGTATTCATTTTTACAGTTGTTTTACCTGCATTTTACATCTTGCACTGCATTAAATTGTATTTGAGCACTAACAGAAATGTCCGTAGAATAAAGGGAAATTTACTGGTAATTTTCTGTATGTACTTTATCAGTTTTTCCCTGGATCGAGTAAATGGAAACATCATTTTTATTTTTGGGTGAACTGTCCTTTCAATGTTTTGTTCTAAAATAAAATAATTTCAAGTGGCTTCTGAGTGTATCGAATGCACAGACATCCATTACATGTACACACTTGGCAGACACATTTGTTTTTATCCTAAGCAACTTACAGTGCACTCAAGCTATACGTTTGTTTTATCAGTATGTGTGTTTCGCATTACAAACTCTAAAATGAAACACTACATTCCTGTTTAAAATGCACTAGCTTATTGTTTTCCTTTATAAACCTGAAACATCTCTAATGTTCTTTGAGAATCACGAAGGAAGGCCTGCGATGTCGACAGCGTAAAGCTCTGCACACACGCAGGCGGCTTCGGCAGCCAAACACAAGCACAGACCAAACCTTCCACAGTTCAAACGCAACCTTTAGATCTTCATATGCACCAAAAGACGCTGCTGTCACTGTTTTATAAAGCAGCGCGTCCTAGCCAAAGCTCAGCCAGTTGCATAAAGTCAGCGTTTTGCACCTGGGCCTTCAGGGAATCGACAGCTTTTAATGTGGAACAACAGAAATGAAGTCGAGCTAACATCAGCGCACATCAAACACACGTTGATGTCGCTAACAGAGGAAACATTCTTATTTTATTTACAGGGATCATAGAGATCATCTTGTGTAATTCAGTTCATGGTAAGGTGTCGAAGTTGAAAGATTTGACATTAAAACCTTTACATATTATCTAATAACGTGAACCAGCGGTGAAGATCAAATACGAGTCAAATCGAATGCAAATTCAGATCGCTCTCTACGGTAGATATCCAACCACATTGGGACGGTTTACACCATCCTAATGTTTACCTTACATAGGATGATCGATTTTAAACGCAGCGAAAAGAAACACGCTTTGCGACGACCACAATTTATTTCGCATCAGGAATTATTGGCCGCCCAGAGCACGAAACTAATTCAACGAAATTAAAGACATATTTAGAAACCCAAATTACATTTTCCTGTCCAGCTCAGGTTAAATCATTTCGCATTTTGTCGGACACGTGGTGTTAAAGATTTTATTCATTTCATCGATTTATTTTTATACAATAAACCGTTCTGGGCCCTCAAGCAAAAACTGTTTCACGGAGTGTTTCTTTCCAAATGAAGAGAGCGTCACCTCTTGGCACTGGTGGAGAGTTTGGCAGCAGTTTTACTGGAGATCTTGGTCTCTTTCTTCTTAGGGGCCACCAGATCTCGCTCCTGCGGAGGTGCCGTCTCTCGCTGCTCGATGTCTGAACTCCCTCCGCTTGTGCTGGGGCTATCATCTGGTCTCTGCACCTCACTAGACATCTTGGCCCTGAAATAACAACAGGATTCACAAACGATGACATTAGCAGACTGTCGGGTGAAGTCACGGTGGAATGAAGTCAACGATTGTCTGAATTCCAGCAGCGCTGTGTTCAGAAATGGCAAACCAAAGGATTCAATCTGGGATGACGAATGAACGAAGGCACTTTTAGCCGACACATGAAATGGTGGGTTGTTTCGACTCATGCTTGGGTAAAACAAGGACAAACCCAACTGTTGGGTTGAATTCACTCAGAACAAATAGCTTTCATGAGTGATCTACACAGAAATTCACTCAAAATGAAATGAAAAAGAAAACTGCTGCATGTGTGCTTATGTATCCTGCATTAAAAGTGAATTTCAATCAATTGGTGAGCTCCGGCATAATGAAATAAGTCTCTAGTTTGTTCTCGCAGACGTTTGATCACAGTCAGATCATGATTTGATGTTTACCTCATCTCCGAGGGCTTCCCCGCTCTTTGTGCCGTCGTGAGGAATTTTCTGTGATCTTATCAGAAGACGGGCTGGCAGAGAAAACTCTGCCGTCACACAATTTAAAAGCCACACGAGCACATCTTATACATACCTACGGAACGCGTGCACGCCGCTCGGCTTTTAAACAGAGATAAAAGACACATGATGTGGAGAGAGAGTGTGACCGCTTCAACTATAAAAAAACTACTGAACGGGATGGGTCACTTGGGTCAGCTTTTATAGAATCAAGATGTAAAGGATCCCAGAATCACAAAGGGAAGAATAAACACTTCAGATGAGTGGATTTTACAGGTCAACTTGTTTTGTGACAATGTGGCAGTGTTCAATTGTAGATCACATGAAGGGCTAATAGCAAATCCAAATATAGCCCCCGTGCTTCACTTAAACACATTACCGCCCGTTTACAGTCCCGCTAGAGTTATTTCCATTCTAAGAAAGTGCAGTGGCGATAATAAATCACATCAACGTGTGAGTTTCAGGTTCTCTATTGTGACCTTTAGTCCCTGTTCCCTGTAATGTCTCTTAATGCTTCAAGATCTGAGCTTGTAGCTTCCACACGGAAGATGTGAACTTTCACCACTGTGCCCTATAAAGTCTTTCTACACATTCAATTCAGCAAAAATTACAAATTAGTGATTTTTTGCACCTTTAAATGTACAACTGAAGACCTTTAGGGTACTGAAAGGCTCTTTTTGTTCTCTAATAATCCCCAAGGCTGCACCACTTATGTATGCAGGAAAACCACTTTGGAGCTTAAATATATACCCTAATAAAAATAAAGTACATATTTGCGCTTAGGGCACACCATAGTGAATAATAACTGTTATACTGTAGTGCTGTGCACAAAAGTAACCTGTAGGGTTTGTGCTTTACATCAAACACCAACGTGCATTAGAAAAAAGGGTAATTCTCACCAATTCTCACTATTAACAAGTTGCTTATTAGCGTGCATATTATTAGCATATTGGCTGTTTATTAGTACTTATAAAGCACATATTCTGCATGACCATATTCTACATCACTAATCCTTCCCAATATCTGAACCTAACAACTACCTTACTAACTATTAATAAGCAATAAAAGAGGATTTTATTGAGGCAAAAGTCGTAGTTAGTGGCTTGTTAATAGCGAGAATTGGACCGAATAAAGGGTACCATTTCAAATACACAGATTTACATTTGGCTTCCATATACATTTTATCCTGTGGCTCAGTTGCATTAGCAATGCAAAGGATTCGATCGCCACAACAACAAACGTTAACGGATTTCATTCAACTAAACATCACAGAAGATTTTCAGCACAACAACGTAAGAGGTTTGTCCCATTATAAGTGCACACATTGACGTTCAAGCGTTCGGCAGATGTTTTTTTATCCAAAGCATCTTGCAACGTACATTTTTTGCAGTATGTGCGTGTTCCCTGGGACTTCACAAATTAAACAACATTGTATATGTGCCTCATATTTCATTTAAAGAAATAATGATGTGCCTCAAAAGCAGACAACTATAGATTTGTATCATTTTATGCGTCTTTCTTGGGTTTAGATTTTGCACTATATTTACTTTTAACAGAACACCACAAAAAAGGATGCAAATAACCTCAAGGGATTGTCTTATTTAAGTGCACTGTGGCACATTTGTGTAGTGCAAAATTTGCATATTCTATAGAATACAACCAGAAAATATGGAAAATGTCTACGCAGGAATAAAAAATTGCCATTTATAGGTATTTAGTGTGAAGATAAAGAGCCAAGCAGAAAAGCATTGGATGGTCATTAAAACATGCTAAAACAACAAAGCCGGTGGTGGTCTTACACCTTTGGACAGCACTGTGTGTTCCTCAAAAGGACAACACTACACTTAGAGTATGCACAAATGCCTCTTTGTAGCATATATTTGAAACCAAAGCACATATTTCCTTTTTTAATCTAACAGAACACAACAAAGGGTAACAGCACAATGTCAAAGGTTTGTCCCATTCAGTGCATCACCACATACACATTTGTGATTATATAGCTGTACCACAAAGGGATCCCACATATGCACAAGGATGCATAATATGCATACATATGCAAATAAGCACGCAATTAACATATGTAATGTATAGGGATAATGACGCATTCCAGCAAGCAAACGCGGTTTGTATCATTTTAAGTGTGTCCAAATGCCTTGGTGTTTTATTTTTACAACCAACTACACATTTACTTTTGAACAGAACAGCACAAAAGAGTGCCAGCACATTGTCAAGGGTTTGTCCCATTTCAGCGCATCGTGGCACCTTTGCGTGAACACATCTGCACCCCAAAAGTACCTTTAGCTCTTTTGAAGGAATCCTGAAGGATGAAACCACTGAGGTTTAACATTAAAGCCCATCATTCATTCATGCAAGCGCGTGTGTGTATGGAGGCTGTCAGGCTGCGCTCGTGCTGCTGATGCGCGTCTGTTTATGCGGGAGGCCGCGAGCGCTCCGCCATCCCGCAGAAAATATGCGGATAAAACGCAACCGTCGACGCGTCTCTAACGCGCGTCAACGGCGATTCTTCCCAACGCCCGCGAGAAAGCGTGCGGAAGAACCGCGCAGCGATCCGCCCGCGATCCCTCGCGCCCAGCACAAAGGGACGCGGCTCGTCCCGCACATCCCCGCACGCGCAAGGCGAAAACAAGCACTTTCGCGGGACATTCGGCGACTTTTCACGCGCGGTCGACGGACACGCGGGAATATTTACCTTCCGAGCGGAGTCCCGATGCGCTTTGTCCTGGATGATACCGTGTGTCGGAGTCGGGCCGTCCGCTCGTCCTCGCCTCCGCGCTATTTAACTGAATGTAGCAGCAAAAAAAAACGCGATTACAGAAACCCAAGCAGCCGGACCGCCTCTACGCGCGCCCCCGCTCTGGCCGTGAGCGCGCGGCGCGTTCGCGGTGGGGTCCGGGTGTGAGCGCCAGATTGTTTAACGGGATATTCACTCTTCACAAGTATAGACGGTTTCAGCAGCAACAACATAAACAAACGGTACGTGGCCCGCATTTAACTTCCGGTAGACCTCTGCAAACGATCAATATCTGTTGAGTTGATGTAATCTAATACAATTGATCTTCAATAAAACATTAATATGAATTTAATTAAATATAAAATCATTGTTATATTATAACCAAACACGGACCGGAAGTGAACTTCGGGCAAGAAACCTGCTTCATGCCACCAAACAATTACCCGAACAGCTCAATTCGTCTAATTTCTACAATATTATAAATAAATGTTATTTATAAAAGACACAAATATATCAAAATGCGTTGCTGAAAAAATCAATTAAAACCATTATAGACATTCAATTGGATTGAATGGTTATAAGGGGAGTTGTATCGGCTTTAATGGAAACTAAGGGCTCTCTTTCGGCTCTACTGGTACTTTGTTGGGTTCTGAAAGATGATGTTTGAAAACTAATATAGAACCATTAAATACTGGAATACTACCCAACGCTACGTTTGTAATGGTTTTAATGGTAATCAGCTGAGATTCAAAGCAGTTACATTTACATTACATTTAGACATTTAGCAGATGCTTTTATCCAAAGCGACTTACAAAGAGTTTAGGAGCAATAAGTTTATGAGCAGTTGTGTTACTGGAAACCATTAGGATTTGTGTTGTTGGTTGTTTCAGCAGGACATCAGTGTGTGATGTTTGAGAAAACTGAGGAATTAAAGTCAATGAAACGAAAGGTCCTATTAATTCATTCTATCTATACCAAAAAGATTGGTTGTCAACCATCTTTAGATCAAGGGTGTAGTAGTAGCCTTTAAGGGTATTTTAGGGACCAGTGTGTGTGTGTGTGTGTTGTTAACGTACATTCTGAACCCAAACACACTGTGCACAAAACATAAACAGAATGTTACTCGAGAACATTTTAGTGTCGTTAAGGATTTATTTTTGTAACAGAAAGAATCGATGAAAGAAAACATAACAGGAATTTCAGGATGTCTGACACATCGTACCACATTGAGTAGTTGTGGATAATCTGATGGTGCATGTTCTCTCAGCAGGATCCTAAAGATCATTGTGTGTGATTCAATGGAAACAAGAACATCTGACCTTGTGTACAAAAGAGTGCACATGCTCAATGTCCCAAAATTTGCTTACATTCGATTTGTGACCTACAAATTGCTGCTTAATTTTCCACCATTTCTCGGTTTAAAACTGAAAAGCTAAACCTCATTAATGATCTTCAGATTTTAAATGTGATCTCGCATGTTACGTATTTTATGGCCAATCTTCAAATGTCTGACAACTTCCTTCCCAAATCAATTTCAGATGCGTTGAGTTCTTGACGTTGCATAACAGAGATCGGCTTGTAAAACCACTTTATTTGCAGAACTCTTTTTATCCATCTGCCAGTCGCGGCCTGTTGAATGAGGAAACCAGGTCTTGCTCTGTTGCTCTGTTGTTTTGTGTTGCTCACAACCATCGGTCAGATCAGATGATAATGTGGCAGGCAGGCGGCAGTGGGCGGGTGTCTATGAGAATGGAGAAGACTTCAGTCCTCTGTTTCCTCTCTCACACCCGTCAGGGCTGAAGGTCAGTGGCACACTCTGAGCCGAGTGTCTTTGTGATGCTAATGGAGAGTGTAAACGCTAGCCAAAGCTACTCGCCACCCCCCCCCACCAGTGCTTAAGTTCAGCCCTCAGTCGTTTGTCACGGGGGTCTCCAAATTATATACACCCAAAATACTCATAAGAACCACATGTAAGTATACGTCAATGTGCTTGTATCTTTGGCGATAACATGTGTTTCTTTAGATAAAGAACGAAATGTGTGTTTTGAGTTTTCTTCCATTTCATTTTTTATTAAGTATACTATATTCTATATATTTATAACTCTCAGTTTTTGTCGATACTGTCTGTATTAACATAAAAAGAAGCCCGTCAGTATACTTTCATGGTTTTAGTTTTAAAGATGTAAACTAATAGAATACTTGAATAAACAAATAAAATATTTTTGTGTAAGAAAGATTTATACACCAAGATGTGTGATGGTGCATACACCCATGTGACAGTGTCATGTGTCGATTTTCAGAAAAGAAGTCATATGGGTGAGAAATGATACGCTGGGCAGTCGGGTGAGAAGAGATCACGCTGGGATCCTGCAGTCTGAGTTTTTATAGACGGCTATTAAACATCTCTCCCAGCATGTAGCAGCTCTGTCTGCATCTTGCACATCTCTGGTTCCTAACACACAGTTGGGTTTTTGCTTCTGTAAACTTTATTAGAGCAGGTATGAAAATGACAAACAATGCAGGCGGCAATTCGTGGACAACATTAATTTCTGCCGAACGAAGCCAAGCTTGAGATTTATTTTCAACAAACCCAACTGTAAATCCTGCGTAAACATAGCTGGCCGTATTTCTTTTAAATTTACATAAAATGTTTAATAGGGGTTATGTGTGCATAAAGGGACCCCTGCCTGTGACACTGCCAGTTTTTTTAATAAATTTGTGCCCGTGTGAGATGACGCAAGACCCCACAAACAAAGAAAATGCTTTCCATGATACGGCAACTTTACAATGATAAAATATTTGTTTTCTTTTTATGACTAAACAGAACCCAAATGAGTATGATAATAAAGATTAGAATAATATTGAAGGTTTTTCTTAGTAAGCACGGGCAAATACTTGGGTCACAAATACACCTAGTGCATTTAACTGTGGATGAATGTATTGTGTCCTCTTGTAGGGACAACAGCAATATGATATGAGACAAAATTAGATACTTAGAATTAATATAAAAAATAATGTTTATGTATTCAAAGTCAAAGTTTAATAAATACATTTATAAATCTATTAACTTAAACTAAGTTAACAACAAAGTTTTGTTTATTTTACGTCTACATTTTTCAAAGATTTTTTCTAGTCATTATTATTCTTGGTGTCTCCCGCAACATCAGAAAATAATGATTTGGGTGTCTCTAAAATAGTCCAAACCAATAATCAGGTTTGATTTGAACACAAGGTGGCGCTGTGACACAGCATTCCTGTGAACTCTTGTGTGTTTATTTTTGTTACAGGTTCACACAGATAAATTAGTGTTAGTGTGTAATTCATTCGTCTGATAACACTGTAGTGTGATGTCTCATCTGCTTACTGAGGTGAAGATCATCGGCACTGAATGACAGCACCAAAATGCAGAATTTAAAAGTTTACTTTCTTTTAACTTATCAAGTGAATCTGAACCAAATTGGACACATTCCACTATTTGTTGAATTGGAATTGGATTGTGTTTAACAGTAGGAGAAAATTTCAAATACAAAGTGAGAACAGGATATGTGACTAAACAAAATAAATCCATCATGACGTCTGGTTACCCTGATTTAAAAAAAATGAATAATGACATTCAAATTTTACCACATTCTCCAATAATTTCATTCTGGTGGATCCTGAATAGATTGAGGATTGCTACCTCAACTCAAATTCAGTAACAGACAAAGGAATAGAACCCTTGAGTTGTTCCAAATCTGTATTAATGTATTTGTTCTGATGAAAACAAAGAAAGATATTTGGAAGAATGCTTATAACCAAACAGTTCTTGGTCACTTTGACTACCAAATTGGGAAAAATGACAATGGTAGTCAAAAGTGCCCCAGAACTGTTTGTCCTAAATTCTTCAAAATATTTTTTTGTGTTCTGTTGACAGATAGGGTTATTGAACATTGGAAGATCATCTTAGTCTTCATAGTGTACAGGCCGAACCAACACCACATGCACAAACACAGGACAAATTCTTAAACTGCATGGCATAACACAATATACAACAAACACGTCAACATGAAATTGCGTCAACATCCAAAGGATGAAAGCAGCTTTGACAGTAAATATGGGTCTTCGGAAAGAGAAATGAAAGATTTCTACGTAAAAGACTTTGCTAAGTCGTCTCTAGAGGGGAATAAAGCTGTCACAGTTGTGGGACTTTGTGAGATAAAGCCTCTTATTTGTCAATCAACTTAAATAAGAGGATGCTGAAATAGAAGAGCATTAAATGACCTGACAGGTGTCACCGAGAGAGGTGACCTGGGAAATCACACCTGTCTCACTGATACCTGACTCTGTTAAAAGCAGAATCTGAAAAAAAAATCTGACCACAAGACACCGCTGTCTGTCACTCAGTTTGAGCGTCGACAGAAAAATGTCATCTATTGCCTTAAACTTGTTATAGAGTCAATATTAAAACATGATATCAAACATTCATTGTAAAGTTGATTAATACACAGCTGTAGAAATGTCCTCAGATGAAAATGTTATTGCTCAGATGTTTCTCTTTCATAGCTCAAGAGATTTGATGGAGTTCTCAGTTGTTTTATGGAAACATCATCAAGACAAAACTGTTGAAATCCATGAAAAGTTTGGATGTGTAATTTTTGAAGAGGTAAATTCATCTGGTTTTATGGTCAATTTGATGAGAAATGTTTGAGATCCTATTGAGATCTTCAATAATATTGACTTTTGATTGCAGACTTGACCAATCTGACCTCAGTTTGACACATTTAACATATCTTCTCAAACTCTAATGACACATTTGTGAGATCTCCGACTCTTATTATCAGAAGAAATATCTGAGATGGAGATGTGGCTTGAGCGAACGTTTCTATTTAAGCTCATTGAGTTTTATGAGAAATAATTGAGATGATAAAGGAATCTCATCTGTGATTTTTCTTTCCTAGTCGTCCTTCACAATTTGTAATGTCACTAAGCGTGTTCAGTTTTGTCATATGGCTCTGAGTCATGATTGTTTCAGTAAAGCCTCTAGAGAGAAACCATTATTTTATCCGAGCGGATGTTTTTGTTTGCTTTGAAATTGGTTGAAGTGTTATATGTGCTGTTGGCGTGACGGAGCATCTCATTTCTCCCCGCTGAGTGTAAAATAGAGGAATCTCTTCACTCGAATCGTTGTATTTTGATGAATGTCTGATTGCTGACAGCTTCTGTGTTTGAGATATGAATGTATAATGCAGTATTCTGCCTAAAAATAGAAAGCAAACTATTTAATATAACAACTTTAATTAAGAATGTTTTATACATTTGTGTTTCTATTGAAATAATATATATTTAAGTATAACAAAACACCACAGACGTACTTCAACAGAGAACCTTTAGAGTTGCTGAAAAAAAAAGAAAGTATTGCAATAGTTTTTCTTCCCTCATTTGAACACTGAATCTTTTGTTAAAAGCCAAGCTTGAAAGTGACTTTATACATTTTATATAATACAATAACAATGGTACATTTTAAGTTGTAAATAAATTGGTTGTATAAAACTCTGTATATGTTTCGTCTTGATCGAATTATAGGCTTGTGAGACAGCTGCGATATAAATGTTATCCAGCAGAGGGCACTAGCGCTTCAGAGCCAATCTTCATGTTTGGCCTAAAGTTAATTAAAACGGAAAAACTTTCCAGTGTAATTATTTGTTCCTGTTTCTCCTATGAGATTAGAGTGGAAAACATGGCACTGTTAAAACTAAAATCCATCAGTTACTTTTGTTGATTACACTTTTAAACAACCAAAGTGCCATGTATTGAATTTGGAATAACAAGGGAATCTAATTAAAACCAATGACGTCATTATACAGTAAAGTTGCAGATCAGGAACTGCAGAAGAACTTGTTCTGTTTATACTGCAGTGGCACTTGTTATTTTCTGGTCTGGGAACAGCTCAGAAGTAAGCTATCAGCAGGACTGTGTTGAAAAGCTGATTTGAAAAAAAATCCCATTTTGTTCAAAACGAAGGCATTTATTTTACAGTGCAGTACAGTTCCAATGACACAATGGTTTGCTGATAGCGTCAGGACAGCTTTACATGTTTCAGGGTCAGCCGAGGGGTCTGCTGACATTTCAGTATCATATTTATTATCAATGTGGTGCAAAACCTCATTCTCGGTGTGTAATTGATATGCTTACAATCAATAAATGGAACCGCATGGATGTCAAAAGTAAACAGTAGAATTATAGTTCTGGGTATGTCTATGGCTCTCTTCCAAAACCTAGTGAGCGACTGTATAATGTACGGCGCAATCATGATGTTAAATAAGAAAATCCCATAATGAATTGGGATTTATACAGCCTATATGTCTTTGTGATCAAATAAACTGAAATAATTTATTTTCAAGTATAGCAGAACTGCATGTTTTATGTACTGCATGTAGACCCGCATGTCAGTTAATGTATTGATCACTAAGGGTATCTATAAAGCATATCTTTTAGCAAATGTAAAGCACTTCGATTTACATTTCATATAAGTAAAGACAGACATTTGTCTATATAGTTTTGTCATCCAAAGACTGGAGAGTGCTTAATAGAAATAAATAATTAAAAATCTCAGCGTCAAAGGATTTAAAGAACTTAAACAGTTTGGGTTTCTTTAAGTGCTGTGAATTATAGTTTAAGATAGAAATGACTTCAAAGGGCTCAAAAATATGTCTCCTAGGCTTCACATGAGGGCCAGGACTGAATTTAGTATGTAATATTGTTCTCACGTGGATTTAATTAGTTTAACTGGGGGAACACTGTCTATTTTGACTATTTATAATCTTTTCTATGGTCTTTGTTCTGAGACAAAACGTGGTATGCTATTGGTTTCTGGCATGTCTCAAAGTCTTAATTGATTAATTAATTTATTTTATTATTTTGGGGTGGAAAGATAGAAATATCTCATTTTTATAAGTCCTCAAGGCTGTTATTAAAACAATTGACCATGTGAAATTCGTGATAGATCTAATATGGGGATAGATGTCAAATTTACCTTTCGGATTCAGTCAAATTTGGTGAAAGTAAGATAAATGACATATTTATTATAATTTTCATATTTTTCTAATTTTCCTTTGTACTCGTATGTTCATATAGGCTATTCTATTTGATTTATTTTTCGCAGTGAGCTCGCGTTTGGCACGAAAGTGCGTCCATGAATTGCAGTGTCATCTTTCAACGTTCTCGCGCAGCGTCTCCTATTTTCAGGTCAGTTTGCGATGTATTTAGTTTGTGCAAATGTGAGTGTATACATGCTTGTTTAGTTTTTAAGATGTTTTATTTCTAAATTGGATTGATGGTGAAATGAAGTTTTGCGAAGCTTCATTAATGAGACACTTGATTCCCCTCAAGTGTTTCATAAAATGGTTCGTTACTCAACTGTGCACACTAGCGCCATCTTGGGGTCAAAAGGTGAAAAAGCGGTCTTTGTGTCCTTCTTTAGTGTTTCATGCAATACGTCACTTCACATCAATAAATAAATAAAAAGTGTTAGTGTTAATGTAGTACGACGGAGTTTTAGTGTCCAAGATCCAAGATTACGAGAATAAAGTCGTTATTAAACATTAACAATTAACATTTCGACTTTATATTCGTAACATTTCGACTTAATTCTCGAAATCTTGGATTTTTTTATTTTTAACGTGGCACTAAAACGCCGTCGTAAATGTAGCACTTAGGCTTTAGCTATAAATACTGTTTGAATTACTGAGTCTATGACTAAATCGAAAAATAATCAATAAATGGATTTTTTTAATTAATTTGCTTTGATCAGCAGAGGTATTCACAGAAACTTTCTTAGTCCTGTTAGTTCATAAGCGAGGCTCATGTAGACATAACTTTACATGACAAAATAAAATACAATTATTGATTGATTACATTTATATCTGATTAAATTTATGACGTTTTGTGAACTGGGGATTTGACATTTTATTTTGTATGTAATAGAACAATTTAAAGATTTCTATTAAGGAATAGGGCGTGTTCAACATTGCGATGCTATATCTGTATTATTTTCTACTTTTGCTGCTTTTGGGATATTCTTTCACCCATTGACAGTAACAGTCCCAATTGAATACTGAAATAAGAAAGACAATTCTGCTCGAGCCAAGGGGTCATTAATTGTATTTTAAATGAATCGCTGAACTATATAAATTACCGGATTGCGGCTAGAGCGCTAAACCAACGGCAGGAGGTGAAGCCACCGGAAGTGATCGCGCCGCCATCTTTGTTTGCCCAACGGACAAGCGCCACTGACTTACAGTCAAAAGAAGATCTAAAAACAACCTGTTTTTCAGCATACTTGGCGCGATAAGTTTGTAATTCACATGTGCGTTTAAATTGATTGTTACTTCTGGTGCTTTTTCCAATGTTTTTGTTTATTTTGGGGAGAATTGCGACGTGTAGAAATCAATGTGAAGAAGTCTAGTGTGTATTGCACACTGCTGTAATGACACATGTGTAAATGTTTAGAAATGAAGCTTCATGACTTAAAGAACATATACAGCCTGTATTTATCTGTTTTTAGATTTCAGAATAAGCACATTTGTCATATATTGAGGTGTCTCGTTAGTCTGCTGATCCGATATGTACGCTACTGTGATGAAACTGAACGCAACTCACTTTATTTTGCGTTGTACAAATGCACTCTGAGACATTAGGGACTGGGGTAAGTTACTGTTTCATCATTGGTATGTGATAACTCCCTACTTATTTCATAGAAACATCTGGGCCTTACAAAATGGTGGCGCGGTAGCTTCAGTGTAATGATGACATCATGAGCAGTCATGTCACATATAAATCAGTGATCAGAAGATGAAGAAGTCACGTCATTATGTCTAAAAACGAAGTTGCGGACGTCACTGATCATGTGATTATGGCAAAGCCAATCAAGCTCCAGTACATTACTTCACTGTGAGATGCTTCGTTTTTTTTTCAAGCTTCGAAGCCTCAGTGTTAAACGTCACATCCTTACTAAATTGACCACAATCGCTTTGCTCCTTGCACCTGTTTTGTAGTATATGTTTGAGAAATCTCTTGTATGTTTACTGCATTTCTGCATTGAGCCCCATATTAGACGGGGCAAAAAACAAGTCATCTGATAAAAAACTAAAACTAAATTGTTAACAGTCATGCGGAATTGTGACAACAACACTTGGCAAGCAGCTTATTTTTAAAGGTTAATTGGGGGGACATCCCTAACGTAACATATACATTGGGTAACATTGATGGCATTTTCAGTATGCGTGTGTTTTATGTGAGGATTTAGGGTTATTGTCTGTATTATATTACATTTTCCACTCTGACAGTACATAACTGGAATGGAAGCCACACATACTGCTTGAAATGCCATTTTCTTAAACGGTTGTAATCTGGTGCGCTTTCTTTGTCTTAAAACATTTTCAAGATTTCATATAAGTGTGTAAATAAATGATAGAAGGCTAAATATTTTACTGCAGCATTTAGATCCATTATTGTGTTATATCGAGCTGTGTCAGAGAAATTAATAATTTAAAAGTCTGAGGATGTAAACAACTTTAAGTAAAATCTCAGAGTGTCACTTTGTTACACAACACAATGTGAATGAAACTGAAAGAACACTAACACCTTGCTAACCACATGCAACTCCCAAACAGCTTCTGTCGCTCATGGGTTGTTCTCAGTTATGTTTTAAGTACCAACTTTGTCTCGGATGTCTTTCTTGTAGGAAGATGTTTGCTTTTAGGGGAGATAAAATTTTTTACATGCACCAATTTTTGTCCATCCAAATGAATTTGTTAAGCTAAAGCGTTCATGCAGCTTAGATTGAATTGTTTAATATTCTGCTTTTGAATACATCTGATGGAAAAAAGTTCACTGTAACCAATGGCTTACTCCACTCCTCGACCCTCCCTTTCGATGCACTACGGTGGCTCTCACAGAACTAAGATGTCGTTCATTTGCTTAAGGAGATGACATATTCACTAAATGCGCTCTGTAGAGCAGTTTGTGCGTTTAAGGCCACTGTAGAACAAGCTGACGAATTACATGTGAAGGGGACCCGCGGTATATGAAGATAGAAATAGGTCATTCATACGCAGTGTTGGGTAAGTTACTCTGAAAAATTAATTGATTACTAGTTACTAATTACATATTCATTGATGTAATAAGATTATTGTACAAAGTACTCTCTCCCAAAAGTATTTAATTATTTATTACTAATTACTTTTTATTTCCTACAGCAACCATAATTATAATTGATTCAAGGATAGACATGAAACATCTTATTTAATTTGTTAAAATAAATAATAAATAAATACATAGATTATTCTTATTAACTGACCAAAGTTCAAAAATGTGAGCAGCATAAAGCAAAGTAAGATTTATAATTTTGATGTCATTTCCACTATTGAATATATTACACAGTATTTAGTTCAATAACATCAACTGTAATTCAATTACAGAAAAATCCCTTACTTTACTTTATCAAGGGAAAAGTAATTAAATTACAGTAACTAATTACTTAGTAGCTAGTTACACCCAACACTGTTCATGTGTATTAAAAACATAAAGCTTCATTATGTAAGGTCTTTTATACACCTCTGAAGACATGTGTCATGAAACTCGAGGTGGTGGAACCCAATTGCAAGGCAGAGTGATAGGGAGGACGAGACAAGATGGTACGGGGTTAAACAGATTTAATAAACAATGACAAGACTATAAAACACAAAACAAAACCCACGCGGGGGAAAACAGGAGCAGGAATATATATTACAAAACAAACAAGGACACGGACTAACTAAACTATAAAACCAAAACACTTGAACAACAATGACTAAACTCACTTAGACTGGGGAACACGAAACAGGAACAAGGAACATCCAAATAGGCAACAAGGTAAGGTATAAACAGCTACAGCAAGGGTAAGACATACAACAACGTCAAACCTCAAACAATGAACGCGCACAGGACAATGAAACATGAGGATTCTTATAGGGAAGATAACAAGAGGGAACAGGTGCAAGGGATTACAATCAAGGAAGGCTAATCAACACAAACTAGGGAACAGGAGGGTAGGAACGATGACGAGACAAGAGAGAGATGAAATCGTCTCTCTCCCACATGAAACAGAGGATTCTGTATGATTCCACCTCAAAACCAAGAAATACCTGACAAGGAGAGGTGGAACCATGACAGAACCCCCGCCTTAAGGAGCAGCAACCTGATGCTCCTCAAAGGCACGAACAAGACAAGGCAGACTGAGACAAAGACAAGATCAAACAAAACATGGAAAACAAGACTAGGGGCAGACAGGCAAGGACAATGAGTGGATTAGGGTGGGACAATAAAAATAATAGACAAGGGAGGGGGGGTGGAGGCAAACAAGAACACATCGGGGGAAGTCCAGAAGGGGCAGGGCTGGGAGGGGAAGTCCTAGCCCTGGGGAACGCGCCAGAGCGCGGAGCCCCAGGGGGCTGGACAGGGCTGGGCGCCGGCTGACGGGCCGGCTGGACAGGGCTGGGCGCCGGCTGACGGGCCGGCTGGACAGGGCTGGGCGCATGCTGACGGGCCGGCTGGACAGGGCTGGGCGCCGGCTGACGGGCCGGCTGGACAGGGCTGGGCGCCGGCTGACGGGCCGGCTGGACAGGGCTGGGCGCCGGCTGACGGGCCGGCTGGACAGGGCTGGGCGCCGGCTGACGGGCCGGCTGGACAGGGCTGGGCGCCGGCTGACGGGCCGGCTGGACAGGGCTGGGCGCCGGCTGACGGGCCGGCTGGGCAGCCGGGCTTGACGGCGGCGGCTGGGCAGCCGGGCTTGACGGCGGCGGCTGGGCAGCCGGGCTTGACGGCGGCGGCTGGGCAGCCGGGCTTGACGGCGGCGGCTGGGCAGCCGGGCTTGACGGCGGCGGCTGGGCAGCCGGGCTTGACGGCGGCGGCTGGGCAGCCGGGCTTGACGGCGGCGGCTGGGCAGCCGGGCTTGACGGCGGCGGCTGGGCAGCCGGGCTTGGTTCCGGCTCCTGGGCAGCCGGGCTTGGTTCCGGCTCCTGGGCAGCCGGGCTTGGTTCCGGCTCCTGGACCGGCCTTGGTTCCGGCTCCTGGGAGGAATCTGCGGCCGAGCTGGACGCTCGGACCTTCACCTCCCCACGGCGCCCCCCCAAAAAATATTTGGGGTTTGACACCACCGGACTCGGGACCACCGGACTCGGGACCACCGGACTCGGGACCACCGGACTCGGGACCACCGGACTCGGGACCACCGGACTCGGGACCACCGGACTCGGGACCACCTGTCGCCTCTTCTTTCTCCCCCGCTTGCCAGCAGAACTGGTGGGCGGTGGAGTGGCTACAGATGTTGGGGTGAGACCTACGAACCCGATGTGTAGGGCATGACCCTCGGGACCCGAGGCTAGCCCCGCGGAAGAATCCACTCTGGACCACTCACGATCCAGCAGGGTCTGGACAGTGTCCGTGAAGCTCTGGGACTTCAACTGGCGCATCTCAGCGGGTCCTAGGGGCTCATCGAGGCAACTATTAAAAATTGCCTTTAACTCCGCCTCGTTGAACCCCGAGGACCGCGCTGCAGCCAGGAAGTCCAAGGCAAAGTCCGTCAAGAACCTTCCCCGCTGCCGGAGGCCAAACAAAACGTGGGCTTGGTGGCCTCTTGTGGCAGCGATCTCCCGTTCTTCCATTCTGCCTGCTGGGTTCTTCGTAGGCGCGTTCATTCTGACATGAAACTCGAGGTGGTGGAACCCAATTGCAAGGCAGAGTGATAGGGAGGACGAGACAAGATGGTACGGGGTTAAACAGATTTAATAAACAATGACAAGACTATAAAACACAAAACAAAACCCACGCGGGGGAAAACAGGAGCAGGAATATATATTACAAAACAAACAAGGACACGGACTAACTAAACTATAAAACCAAAACACTTGAACAACAATGACTAAACTCACTTAGACTGGGGAACACGAAACAGGAACAAGGAACATCCAAATAGGCAACAAGGTAAGGTATAAACAGCTACAGCAAGGGTAAGACATACAACAACGTCAAACCTCAAACAATGAACGCGCACAGGACAATGAAACATGAGGATTCTTATAGGGAAGATAACAAGAGGGAATAGGTGCAAGGGATTACAATCAAGGAAGGCTAATCAACACAAACTAGGGAACAGGAGGGTAGGAACGATGACGAGACAAGAGAGAGATGAAATCGTCTCTCTCCCACATGAAACAGAGGATTCTGTATGATTCGACCTCAAAACCAAGAAATACGTGACAAGGAGAGGTGGAACCATGACAACATGTATGTTAAATTGCATTTCTGTGAATAAATCCTCCAAAAAATGACACACAGGACCTTTAATCAAAAGTTTACTTTAGCTCTGCGTTTAATGTCATTGCGAATTAGAAACATTTGAAATATTAAATATCTCATCTGCGATTTTTCTTAGCTCTTGCCGACAATTTCCTAATGAGATTGCTTAATACCATATTTGATTGTTTTTATACCAAAACAAGTTGTTGATAAATTACTATCGTGGCTATCGTAGATCATTCATTCCAGTCTGACCAAATAAAAAATAAAACATCAATTTCTTTAATTAAAACAATTTCCGTCTCATTCAATCATGGTCCTTCGGCACGTACAGAGGGCATCTTTCTACATCAACAGAGAGGATCAGGTTTGTTTTCAGAGACAATCAGATAACACATTTAAGAGATAAAGTAGATGATAACTTTGACAATAGTGCTCTTTACTCCAGCTAAATGGCCGGGGGAGCGCAATGGAACTTCAAACACACATTTATCAGTCTCAGACAGGGTCTCACGGCACTAAATAATGAATGCTGCTGTCTCTATGAGTTTGTGAGTGGGCTGTGGGGGGAGATCGTGAAGCGTCGGCCAACTCGTGCTTCTGTTTAGCACATCAAATCTGAGCGTCAGCCGTGTTGCATTAATGTTTGTTTTTTATTACTGAGGAGGAATGTGTGTGGAAACCATTAGCCGTCGCTCCATTAGCTGTGAATTACTATTAAACATGCCATGAAGTGTGCTGCTTTTAGTGTAAAAAATCTTATTTTGGTTGTTGTAATGGATTAGTTTGGCTTTTCAGGCTAAATCGACTGCATATGTGTTGTTTTTGTAAATGGTGTTGCCCTTTAATTTGTCAGGACGTTTTATAAAAGCTACTGTTTGTACAAAACTTTAATGTGAATATCTCTGGCTTTTCATCTTTTAGTGTGTTAAATAAGTTAGTTCAGTGCTGTTTAGTATCATTAGTCATTAGTTAAATCATATTGTGTAGTTGAAAAGATGTGCTGTCATGCTTTGTAATTACAAACTTGCAAATCATTTCAGTCTTTGCCCTCGCAAATGAATTCAGGGCACACAACTTATTTCTTATCAAGGAAAGCAGAAAGCATGTGGGGGGTGAGTTTTTCCAGAACATTTCTGCCAGTTTCTTTGTATCGATTCAGTCAGTAGATTAGATTAGATTAGATTAGGTTCAACTTTATTGTCATTACACATATAAAAGTACAGTGTAACGAAATGTAGTTTAGGTCTAACCAGAAGTGCAATTAGCAAGTGCAGGATATACAGTGTGAATAAATACAGAATACAATATTAGGAAAATACTATACAATGGGCATGTACTATGAAAATATGACAGTTGGTATGTACTATGAACAATATAAACAGAAGGCTATATACTGTGAACATTAATGTACAGGTGGTTATGAACAGATAACAATATAGACTATACAATAGTGCAAGTGACTTGAGTGTGCAGGTGACTTGAGTGTGCAGTAACCGCCCTGTTCGCTTCACCCCGAATTCAACTCCGATTCCTCTGAGAAGCACTAGATTTGTTGGCTTTCTACAATTTAGACGTCAGTGCCAAGTTTAGATGTCAGCGGTTTAAGATGAATAAGGAGAGACTTTTACACCTAGAGGAGTTTGGATCGAGTCCCATGAGATCCAGGCGTGCAGAGTCAGATAATCCCCTCCTGTATTCCCGAAAAACAAGAAGAGCAATTTCACTGAGATTCTACAGCAGGTTTGATTTTTTCAACTCGATTACAAAAAAAGCTTCCACGCCTATAGATCGTCTCATCATTATCTGTTTGTCGTGTCTGGGTTATTTGACATAAATTATGATGTCCTGAAGCCTTTCTAAAATTCTTTTGAGTTCTAAGAGGAATCTTTATTGTTAAGAGCGAAGCCCTTATCATCTTCTCTTGAGAACTGTCTGTGCTTGACCTTAAAATGATCTGGAACGGATAGATGGCTTGGACAGATTGGAGATGCTTGTCGGAGGACTTTATTTCCCAGGGCGACAGGAGTGTTGGTCGTACCTCCCTCGAGTCATGCAGATGTTTGGGTCAACAGGCCAGGATTTGCGTATGACAGTTTCTCAGGGAGCAGGAGAAAGTGATTCTTGTCCCCGAAGCTCCTGATTGGTCTTTGCAGATAGCGGTGGGTGACAGGGGGGCTCATCGATTATCTGTCCCAGAGAGATTCTCTTCTTCCGGATGAGAGCGGAGACTAAAGCTAATTGACCTCAAAGCATGTGTGCGCTTAAAGACAGGACAGTTCAGAGAATGCTTAGATCTACATTGTGTGAGCGCTCAATGCAGGAATGATTGATTCCTACTTTAACTGCATTTCTGAATAAAGCCATTGAGTGCACGCATGCGGCTTATTTATTTTTAGAGATATCATTGTTTAAAATCAATTAAAGGTATATTTCACCGCTGTTTAAACGTCCTTTTGTTTTGTAACATGCATTATTTGTTGAAATGAAGCGGATGTTTTTAACCTCCTTTTTAAAGTGATCTTTTGTGGCTTTGTTCTGAAGGAGATCAAACCTTTTGGCTTGCGGTCTTGAGGTTTTTATGGTCAACCACACGATTTATGTGAAGTGTTCAGTGATGAGGATGCTATTCTAAACAGATGAGGGAATCTCAATTGAAAAGCAGAAATTTGGTGTGTGATTTAATGAATTTTTGCTCCTGTGTTCGGATCTCTTGAGAGAAGAGTTTGAGATGAGATCTCAACACCGTGCTCAGGTTTAATCTTACTAGAGGATTTCATATAAATCCCAAACTGAATCATTACATTTATACAAAACCAGATTATTTTTGCAGTGCAGTCTAGGGCTGTGCACCGAATCGTAATTAATTTTTAAAAGTTATTCACTTTCCTTGAAGCATGTATGTGTAATGCATTATAAAAGTAGTTTTAAAGAATTGTAATGCACCTTTTAATGCACTTTTAATGCACCTTTTAATGCATTGTAATGTATAATAATTGTTATTACAGTTAAAAACATTATAACACTTAGCAATTCATTGTTACACTACACATTTTAAATTGGTTATACTTCTTTACAACTACATATAATACATTACAACACACATTATGAAGAATTAAAATGCATTTTACACTGTAATAACTCTAAAACTAATAATAATAACTAATAACTAATAATAACTATAAAATAATTGAGGTTAAATGAATAGTGTGCAAGGATTAGTTTTTCAGTGTAATTCAAGTTGAAAAGAAAAGTTATTTCTTTTCTATGTTGTTTCATGTTGTCAGTGATTAAATGTTAAATAATAGTGATCTTAATATTGGCCAAAATAAACGTGATAATCAAGCAGCCTTAATGCAATTTACATTCATTGTAAAGCATTGTTTACTCTCCATATGTGTTAACCATTGTCTCATTTGTTTTTGTTTCTATTTCTCCGTTTTAGGAGAAACGTCTGAGACAAAGTTCATAACTGTGTCAAATCTCCTGAGCTGTGATGGAGAAACCTCAGAGCAACAGAAATTTTCCTCTGGGTGGCTTTATTGAAGATAGTTGGATCACTATAAAAGGATTTGCTGAGAAATGCAGCCAAGATAAAAGAAGGTACTTCTTCACAGACTCTTTGGGAAAGTATGAACATCTGCGATAGTTTCTTCTGTCTCTCAAATATTTTCCCTCTGGAATATATCTCAAGCCTCCTGTAATTGACCCATTGTTCCGATTCCACTTTGCCACCTATAAAATCTTCACTTAAAATATAAACCTGAATCATCTGAGATAGC
Source organism: Triplophysa dalaica (assembly GCF_015846415.1). NCBI lineage: Eukaryota > Metazoa > Chordata > Actinopteri > Cypriniformes > Nemacheilidae > Triplophysa > Triplophysa dalaica. Next base: position 21,558,662 of record NC_079553.1, on the reverse strand, counting down.
TCACACCTGTAAGAAGGAGATCTCCTCAATACCTCGACTGTTTCTACAAAATGACAATAAACAGCAACTTCTTAATATAGAAGTAATATTCTTAATATAGAATACTTCTTAATAATCGGACCATCAGTGTTCTGGATGTGCATGTTATTTATGTTATTGCCGAAGCTCCGAACTTTTACTGTATGTTAAAGTTTGCATCTTATTAAGGTCTTTTACAAACAACATCGGAGACAAAGCTAATACTTGAACGAAAGATGCGGCGTAACTTCATTAGGTCTTCCGGACTGTATGAAAGAGCAATAGAATTCTCCTCCGGTCATCCCCGAGGCTGTGTTTTCCTCCCGATCCATTTACACAGACTGGTGTTTACCGAAGCAATTTAGACTAAGTGCTTTTGTTCATGGCCACAGCTGCCCTGTAGCCTCCTGAGAGAATGAGACTAATGCAATCACGCTCTCCTTGCCAAACTATAGATGCAAAATGAGTTATACGGTATGCCGCGGCCTAACGAAACTCTTACTACATAATCCCAGAGACCACCGGCTTCTCCCTCCTCCCGCTGCTGTAGTGCTGAACACATTGGAGATAATTACATATTGATAGCAAAGCCGTAATGAATGGTGATGAGCGATGCGCAGGATGCGAGAGAACTCCCGTCGAGCCGGGCGCCCATGGATTCTGCAGTATAATTTGATTCAGTCAGACAGCGGGTGAATGGTCAGTACTTTCAAACAAACCTCGAGATGAACTCGGTCTGTTATTATAGACGCCAAAAATCTATTATCTAGACGAGATGTCTAATGCCAGCCTGATAATAACAAAGATAACTTTATTTTGTTTGCTTTTGCTTTGTGATGGTGTGATGTGCGTATAGATGCTTTGATTTGATTGGTCTCATCTGGTGTGTATCTTGTAGTGTACGAGTGTGTTTGTGGGCCCGTAGGGGATGGAGCTTTGTGAGAGTGATGGACCGTGTCTACAGGACTGCATTGAGGACAGTGTCACCGTGACTGATGGTTGGAGCTGTGAGATGGGGCTGTGTTGGAGCTAGTGGAGCGTGTAATGAACGCTAACTCACTCTCTGCTGTTTCCTCGCATCCTCGCACGGTTCTCCTGGGCGCCAGGTACACCCCGTGAATGCTGCACCAACGTGTGGGGCTTTTTTTAATGAGCTATGCTGGGTACGAGGGAATGTAATGTGCATCTAGGGATGTAATGGTATCCTCCGCGTACGTTTTTTACAATATACGATACTGCATATATTTTAAAGATGAAACTGAAATTGAAATAACAGATTCATTTCCGAAACACAAACTTTTTTGTTGTACACACAATTTGAAACAGAATTGAAAATATTAATGTGTTATCTTAACCTTCTGTATGTAAATGAATAAAAATAAAAAAGTCTGCTGTCTGAAAATAAAACAGAATTAAAAATAAAACTAAAATTAAGAAAACTAAACCCTAAGAAAGCCTTGATGCCCGATGACTCCTGAGATAGGCGCAGGCTCCCCGTGACCCGAGGTAGTTCGGATAAGCGGTAGAAAATGGAATGGAAACCCTAAGAAAGAGAAGTATGTCTAATGCATAACTATAATTATTTTTAATTCGTGAATTTTCAAGTTTACTGTTTTATAAGTAAGTGTAGCGAGGAAGGCGGGACAGGAGCCGTGGGGCGGGGCCGGTGGCGTAAGTGATAGTGTAAATGAGCTGTGTGTGCACTGGTCCAGCATCTCCCACGGAGGAGTTCGGGAGCAAAAAAGAACAAATCGACAGGACTGCCGGCAAGTGAGGACCGGGCCCGGACATGTTTAAGTTTGTATTTATGTTCTTGTGACCAGCAGTCGACCATGAGGTTGCTGCCGCCATTTTACTTCCGTGTTTTTGTTTGTTTATTTATTTGATTAAAAACTTTATTTGAATGTTCGCCGGTTCCCGCCTCCTTCCTTCCCTACCTTTAACAGTATTACAGTATGGAAGGAAAAACAGTGGCACACCGTTTTATTTTTCTATTATTCAGATGGCCAATTTCAATTATTACGTGCAGTTCTTAATAGAAAAATATGTTTTAATGGTAGAATGTAACGCATGATTTATTTTTGGCTTCTGAGAAAAGTTAAATGTGCCAGTTCAAATTTGGGTATAAAAATAAATAAATATACAAATACTAATAAACGACAATAAAATAGAAAAAAAATTGACTGATTTCTAATATTTCTTTTCTTTTTATTACGACATAAGCATTGTTTATTGATTCAGAAATTGAGCTGTCACATGATGGGAGCTCAGCCAATAGGATTTAACACATCATATTGTGAAAAAAAACTGTATATCTGTACGATAAATATTGTTTTGTATCACGATATACCATACACTATATCTTTGCAGCCTTATATGCATCCATAGACCACTTGGGAGATGTAAACAAAGCTGTTTCAACACTTGTAGAGATGATCTGTTTAAACAAAATACAACCTAAAGAACATTTAGAACCGAATCAAAATGCATATTTTTACGATCTAACTTTGCATGTTAAGTTTTAAAAACAATAATAAAAAAGAAGCCGGAGGTGCTTCTGGAACAGTGTTTACATCTTGCGAAGTGGTCAATATGAAATGCTTCAACCTGTGTTTATTATATTTTATATAAATATAAATTAGAGTATAAATAGATTTTGATTTTAAATGTTTTAAGACTTTGTTTTTTATATCATGTAATGGCATGTGAATTTTGCGTTGGTGCCAAACATATCATGACTTTGCTTTGCATCCAAAAAGTAGGATAGGAAAATCAGGCTAGATCTCTTTAATTTGTATTTAGGCCTCAATTTTCTAAAAAAGAAAAACCCATGTTTGACTACAGCCATCTAATGTGTCAACCGTTGCTAAATGTGTTAAATTGTAATACCACTCATGCTGTTTTATTTGGTCAGAGCGCTCACATCTGAGCTCCTGTTATTAGCTATCTGGTCTTCATTTAAAACACATGCTCTTATTTGAACTGATGCCCGGGTTATCATTGTTTGTCCTTTTAAACCTGAAATAAGTCATCCAGACATCATGGCTGCCAATGAATGCTGAATACTTCATTATTCTTGACATGTCTCCTACTAGACTCACTCATCTGATGCACACAAAAATGTCAAGAACGTTATCATGAGATCAAACTCCTGTCTGATTGTCTGGCTTTAAGCACTTCTGGGATTCAGATGCATTCAGAGTTTTCTTCAAAGCACTTAGTCGTGAGTAAACTTGATATTCACGAGCAGATCTGCACAATTCACTTTGTTTTATGGCTGGGATTTAATTGGCACTTCTGGACGGACACGTTTCTGCTCGGTCTGATATTGTGGTGTCATCAATTTCAGATTAAACGAAAATGAGAATTATATGTGTCTCCACTAGTGTGACCTTGTGACCGGTGATGCGGTGGTCTCATCATGGGACGTCCGTGCAGGTGGATGTCAGCAATGATGTAAGTTGGCCTTCATTCCCAGATGGCTCCCATATGTTTGAACACATCTTAAGCTCCTGTGATTGATATCTTCCCCGTTAAACATGCTCGCACACCGGTACCCACATTTGCATATTGACTCAGTAAATTCACGCGCTTTAACGCACACAGACTTGCGTTCTGTTTATAGGATGGTACTTTTCACGACCGTCCTTGCTGCATTGACAGGTTTGCGTGATAAATAGTCATGGGTTGTCATTATCTGGACATGCGTTATGTTGTCTAAGCGCGCGTTTTAAATACAGCTTGTGTCAAGTCAAAAGGTTCCTCCATTCATCTGCAGTCGCCGAACTGCTGCGTGAGGAAGAAATTGTGCAAAGAAGCAGACGCCTGTGGTACGAGCAACAAAATATATGAAGTGATATGCAGCGGAGAAAAACTAGGTGTTTTATACAGAGTTGGGCAGAAACTACTAAAGGTATAGCTCGCAATGATAGAGGATGCATGAAATGCTCGCAGTTCATTCACAGAACTGGATACTTCAGTCATGGCCAAAAGTGATGGCTGGAGTGCGTATTAAACAGTATTTGGTTTTAATGACACCTCATGTTTCGAATAAAGCAAGTTCAAGTTAAACCTGGTTAAAGGGATGGTTCACCAAAAAAGGAAAATTCTGTCATGCTTTACCCAGAACTGTTTAGTTTCACACATTCTTTAAAATATTTTCTTTTGTGTTCAACAGAATCAAGATATTTATTAAGTTTTGAAACAACTTGAGAATGAGTAAATGATGAAAAGAATTTTCATTTTTGGTTTTGGTTTTAAAGGCAAACTGCAGGGTATCAGAATGTATGCATTTATATGGTAATATAGAAAGAAAATGCATGAAGAAACAAAAAGCTAACATGAAACGAAGCAAACATTCAGTTTAATCCGTTATTCATATTTTATTACACGGCACTCTGGAATACTTGATCCAAGCAATGATATTCCCAGATAACAACCACTCAAAACTAATAACACATGGTAGTTATACAAAGCAGCTGTACAAAAAAAACCATGTTGAACACACAGAATAAATAAAGATATACGAAAGTAAAGAAAATGAAAAACATACACATACAGAGAGTTACGTTTGCATCACATCTTTTTTCAAACGTCTTTGTAGTTTAGATGTTGAGTGTCAGAGAAACTGCAGTGCCAAAGTATATGGACCAACACGGATTCTGTGTCCTCACCAGGTACACAAAACCAAAATCTGACTTTTTGAGCTGCGCCCATGAAGTGACGAGACAAATTGTAAGTCACTTGTTTTCTATTTTTATTGAACCATATCCTCTCACAGAACATGCTCATTGGTTTACATATAATGAGACTGTTGATCATCATTGTGTGTGTGATAAAACACATAAAGCACGGTTTTATGCCTGTATTATCATGTGGAAAGGTGGCGTCCATGTTTGGATTGGAAACACTGACAGAAAGAATGTTGTCCGTCACACGTTGAGAACATTCCACAGCGTCCGTCTCATCAGCAGTCGCTCGGGGAGACGTTATCACAGTGAGAGAAAATCTTAGAGAAATCTTTGGACAAATGTGTCTTCTTTGCCTCCCGCTCTCAAGTCCGCTCTGAGATTAATGCGATCCCTCCAGGAGGGTTGCGAGCACCGACATGACTGAGTAATTGCTTCTCTGGCGGCCTGCTGCCTGGAGTACACTCATATAATGCTATAAATATTACATGTGCTGCATTATCTTTGATTGTCATATTTAACACACGGCATATGAGATTTTCTGCTTTTAGCCCAGCAGGGAATATGGCTGAAGTTTAGTGAAGGGATCGTTTGAGTTCTTGTTTAACTCTGTAATAGTGCTGATCAATATATTGTGGCACGATACATCATGATACAAAACAAAAACAACAATGTGTTTTTTGTTTTATTTATTTGAATATTTATACTTTATATTTGTTTTACAAAAGGTTTTAATAAAATTTTTTTACTTTACATACAGACCACTTCAGAAAGTGAAAGCAGAACTGGTCCAGAACAACTTCCTACCTCAGTTCTTTAACAACGCACAAACGGTTACACAAAGTGCAACAGAACTTTTTTTAACCGAATCAAAATGTTAAACGAGTATATCATCGCCTTCTTTCCAAAACCTTGTATGTCCGTATGTCTTGTATTCGCTGGAAAAACGCTTAAGTACTGTGTTATCAAAGTTGACATGCACTTTTTAATACTTTTTATTGATGAGACATTTGCAAAACATTGACAAACAATAATAATGATTTATGGCAAAAAAATACGAAATATGGAGAAAACAAGGTTTCAGAAGGACAGCAGCGATATTCAAGATTTAGTTATGTAAGCCTGGTTTAAAAATAAAATAAATAAAAATGAAACCGGCTTCTGCTTCTGGGCCAATATTTACATCTGGTGGTCTATAGATGGTTTGCTTAAACGTTGTATGTTGTCAATTATATAACCAGTTTTACCTACAAAAAATACTGTTGAAAATAGTTTTGTCTATTTTCATATTTTTTATCATTTAAAATAATGTAATGCTTTGGTAATTTAAACCCAGTATTGTGTATAGTACCCCTACTATGTACGTATACTTGAGTTGTAATATATAAGACCATTTCCATCTTTAAAACTCTTGCCTATTATGTCAAGACATCTATTATGAAGCCATAAAAATACAGCATATAATAAAACTGACCTTTCTAAATCATCTCTCTGGTAACGTTAGCTAAACTCAAAGGGCGTTTACACTGTTTCTCCATAGACTCGTGCTTTGGCATCAGGTCAAGTCCTTCATTTAATTGGACGGTTTTGAATTTCTCTGCCTCTTGCCACCAGGCTTTTACAACTATCCCGAGCGTGGCATCACAGTGTCCCTACAGCTAAGAGAGTGTGCGAGCGTCCATCAGCCACGCTCACGGGCCGGAAACCTTTAACTCACCAGCTCTATCGTTCTGGGAAGGTCAGATGCATCCGAGTGGAATGAAAGTGGAATGAGATGACAGCACAGAGAGATATCGCACAAGAGAGTGAACGCTCGGGTCACAGCTCGACTGTTTTACTGAACCTTTAACACTGTTGACTCAGCCTCAGTCGAGATGTAGTACTTACAGGAACGATGCTCGCCGTAAAGGTCACCCCGCTGGGCCTTCAGTGAAATTACCTTCTTAAACATCAGATCAACCTCATAAATGTTGAAACAGCCTTGCATTCGTTCATTTAGCATGCCTTTCCTCGGCTTTATGGTTTTGTGTCTTACACTTGATCATTTTTGCTGTTGATGCTTTTAGAAATTTCACAGAGCGAAATCAACTTTTCTGGATGCATGTGACCCGTCGTCATGGCGACTGCTTGCATAATGTGTCCGTCACACTCAGTCACCGAGGCGCCCTGGAAAGGTTTCTGTAGATTTTAGCTGTAAAAAATGGTTTCTTAATAGTGCTTTTGATCTGCCCGGAATGTAAAGAGAAGAAATTAAAGAAGACTAGGCAGTTGGGAAGAGATAAGGTGACAATGTCCTGCTGTTTTTGCAAATTTACCAGCAGAGTTTCCTCCATTTAGTGCTTTGCAGTAACAAATGTGAACATGAATATGCATCTAATCTCTGCTTGCAGCTCAATTTAAAATCAAATCTGCTACTTCAATGAGAATCATTATTACTAAATGCCATTTGAGAAAACACTCCTAAAAATAGGTGCTTCAAAAGATTCTTCGATGTCATTGAAGAACCTTTTGGTTCTGAAAAGAACCTTTGATATCTGAAGAACCTTTCTGTTTCACAAAAGGTTATTTGTGGCGAAAAAAGGTTCTGCATATTATAGAAAAGCAAAAAATAGAAGGCTCTTTAGGCCTGATTCACGTTTTGCGTCTTTTCCGTGTGCATATTCGTTAGGCACGCGCAAATAGGGGGCAACGCTGTCGTGACCAGCACATTTTTGTAGGCGTGTCGGCATTGCATCAAGATGGAAACAGTTCAACTTTTTGGAGTGCCGCACGTACACCGCGGGCGTTCGAAGAGAGAAAGTGTTTTCCGCCCGATTGTAGACGCGAAATGTGAATGGGACCTTAAAGAACCTTTGTCTGAGGGGTTCTTTGTGGAAGGAAAAATGGTTATTAGATGGCATCGCCTTGAAGAACCTTTTAAGCACCTTTATTTTTAAGAGTGTATTTCCTCAATGTAAAACATGGTCATGTTCTTAATCAATATTTGTTTTCAATAGTTTGACAGTTGGACAGGAACGATCATTTTGTGTCACATTTGCGAAACTTCCACAGCTAAACATTTTGATTTGATCATTCTCTTTTCTGAAGAAAGTAGTACGTAAATGATGATGAAAGCAAAAATATAAAATTCTTTAGAATAATATGTTCACTTTTATGTCAGAATTTGTGACCTTGTGTGTACGGGATGTATGTATTAGCTGGTTGCTAATACATAATCTAAATCTAAAATGTTTAGCTTGTTGATATCACACAGAACGACTTGATGTGTCAGTATTTTTCTTGTGATTATGACCTTTTTTTCTTGTGTAGGCACATAACGCAAGCAGAAACTGATGATTTCAAATCCCGTCTTTCCGGAAGGTTCTGCCATTGAGACAAAAGGGAACATTTCTTCCAGGTTTTATAGACCTCCCTGGCTGACACGGCACCCGCCCCAGAGGTATCGCACTTGTTTGTTGCTATTTTTGGTCATGGGCACAGATGTTTTCGAGATGCTAACGGATCTCTGTCCAGTTTGCAAAGACCTTCTCGGATGTGGCATAACATCGTTTTGGTGGGAAAACAGGTCTACGTTGCTTTCATCATCAGGCAAAGCTAGATCAAGTTAAATATCTCCTTCCTTCCTCTCCGTTTGCCTGAGCAGACGCTTGCGTGATTATTTTGGGGGTTTACACAAACAGGCAAAGTCGAGGTCTCAGGGCGAGATCCTGGCCTTAATTAGAAAGGGATGATGTGAGCGAGTGAAGACACGGAGGTTTGGAAGGCAAAGATTTGCACTGGGATCAAAGGGATAGATGAGAGATGACAAATATCCGAGAGCCAAAGAGGGCTGGAATTCACTCGAACTTCCAAAAGGGGTCTTAATGTTTGGCTTGCGTTTCTCCCTGAGATGTTTGGCAAAAAGGAAAAACTACAACACAAAACATGTGGAGTGTAGTGCGGAGTGTTTTGTTTAAAGGAATAGAAAAAAACAGTCATTATTTACTCATCTTTTATTTACATTTATTGCATCTATGTTATTTACTTGTTTCTTGTAGCTCTTATTGTAGTAAATGGTACTAGCAACACTAACGTCATGGGTTTGTTACCGAACGATGAAACATACAACATTAATGAAAAATTAATTAAAAAAACTGGGCCGCCATGAATATTCCGTAAAATACGTTTTTACTGTAAAATGACACTTTTCTCATGTTTTTCTTAACTGTCTGCTTTTTCTTGATTAAATAAAAAATAGACTCTAAAAAATCCTCAAAAAACCCTGGAAATATGAATATACAATAAGTTTTAACGCACGACACAGAATGTATATAACAGAAGAGTATAAAATTTACAATACGGTTGTATGGACTCCATTTTTCTTGGTGTTTTTTTTTGGAGGTTGACAGCCCGTGGTCACCATGAGCTACGATTCTTTAAACCCATCCACAGAAAACTACACACAGCTTTGGAGCAAACACGAGGGTGAGTTATTCATGACAGACTTTTTTCATTTTTGGAGATTTCTTTCAAAAGATCTGTCTTTCATTTCTTGTCTGTTTGTATGCAGTGTGTATTTGGTGTGGCTTAAATTCAGTTCATCATCAGTTCATAATCAACAACCAGCGTGTTTTCCGCATAACAATTTCATAACTCATTTCTTCGCCGTTTTGTTCAGTTGACAACTGAGAAACTATGCTGAATAGTTTGGCCCGAAAACAGAAAATGGAGACCCAAGGACCCCCTGATTTCAAACATGCTTTGGGAAAGATCCCAGGCTCTTCGCGGCAGGACTGCTGACGGTTCACACACTTCCCCCATCCAAACCCACGGGTGAGTTTTATGAGAGATTTCATTGTGTTGCTGAAGTGCTGGAGGACCCCGGCGTCAGATGAAGACAGACCTCTGAGGACTTGCCAGAAATGTGACGTCCAACCTTCATTTGAGATGTGTTTGCTTAGACAAATGACGTTTCGGATGGAATTAAGATAATGGAATTGAGTTTTAGGCTGGCTTGTTTATTTAGTTTGGGTCGTGTTGAGGGGTTTGTGATATGACTCATTAACCGAATAATTAGCTTTCCCGTCGTGTTCACGCAGATGTGACTGAAACATAAGCGGTTTTCGTTTGGACGCTGGAGCGCGTTCTCTAAACGTTCCAAGTTTTAACAAAGCATCCTGAGGAAATAACATCCACCCCTGAAATTGGGGGGTTGTAAAGAGAGAGTAATTCAAATAGGTTGTCATGTTGACATCGGGCTTGGCTATATGGTATAGACTTGGGGGAGAGAGACTAAATTTAGCCAACATCTTAAACAAATCCATATGAAGGAAAGACATCTGGTTCATGAGTATGGTATCCAGCATGAATTTCCTTGATGTTCTATCAGTATTTAGATATAAAGATGTTATTTACTTAATATAAATGGAGTGACAAATGGATTTTGTTCATTCCTTCAAATTCTTCGAAATTTACTGTTAAGTGATCACACAGCAAAACAAGTGTATTATTATTTTGTTTATTTTTAATTTGATTAAATTTTAATTTAATTAATTTAATAGTATTATTATGTATTTATTTTTACGGTACAAATATTTAAATATTTGTAAACCAAGATTTTTTTTATAATGTTATAATGTAAGAATGTTAACATATTAAATCTTGTGTTCTAAAAACAGAAAGAAATTAAAAGACTACAATTGCGTTAATGCTTAAAAAAGTATATGTATCTTGGTTTAAGAATTATTTTTTACTAATAATTGTACTGGAAAACAAATGAAGATTTTTTTACAGATATAAGACTGAAACTCATCTCCTTAAAGTGATACCTCACCCAATTTTCTCATCATTTACTCACCTTCAGGTTGTTCCAAATCTGCATCGTTTTCTGATGAACAAAGATAAAGATATTTGGAAGAATGCTAAAAACATAACAGGGCTGAATTTCCCAAAAGCATCCCTTAAGGTGCGTACCCATAAGTTGATCTTAGAACCATTGATCTTTATAACACATTACATTAGTGCAAAAACAACTGCAAGCAAGTTTGTGATTAGTTGTGAACGGAGCTCATTAACACAACCGAAAACCAGACGATGTGAGCTTCACACGTGTATAGTGTGCGTTTAATTCATTTTGTTAATTGTTAAACAGGACTAAACTCTCACGCTTGACCCATAAACGTTTTTAAAACTTCATGACCATAATTTCCCTCAGTGAACAAACTTTGAAGGGAAACGGTGAACTAAAGCCAAGAGAGCTGAGCCAACCATCTCACCATACGTGTTTGGTCCGCGTGGTGCGTCCAGTGAGTAAACTGCATTTTATCTAAGAACGAAATGTAATTTCACGGACAGATTTATGGATTGCTCTGCGCTGTTTTTTCAATATCCGGCCTCAGCTGGCATTATGACGATCTTCGTGTTGTTTTCAGCGGAAAGTTCCCTTGATTTCATCTTTTTCTCTAAACAACAGACCACACCAGAGTTTTGTAGCTGCTGAACAGCACCAGAAAACGACTAAAACAGAACTGTAATATGTTTATGGGATTGTAAATTGTTTGTGTTGTTTCTGAGTGATGACTTGAGCGGCAATGTGCTCAACAGTTGGTGTTTGGCTATAGATTCGGCTATTTCCGTAAAGATATTGTGTCATCAGTATGTGGTGTCTGGTTTACCAAAAAATAAACAGTCTGTCAATTATTCAACCTTATGTCAGTCAAAACCTGTATATGCCTCTTTCTTCACAAAAGCAGATATTTTGAGAAATGTCTCAGTGGTTCTGTGTCCATTTAATGGAAGTCAATGGGGTTCAAATTTGAGTTAAAATTAAGTACAAATCTTGTGAATTAAATTTTGGTAGTAAAGAATTTAATGATTTAGTTACAGTGATATAAATTTAACTAATTATTAAGTAAATCCAATTCAATGTTATCAAGTTAAACCCATTTTTAAGTTTACTTATTTATTAAGTTTACTTATTCATATTATATAATTTTTGTAGATGTGACATCCTTTGCAGTTGATCTGTAGTTCACAGCATGCTTTGCATCTGTGTAGCTTTCAATAGTTTTCCTGTAGCTCAGTGATAAGAGCATTGCGTTAATAATGCATGGTTGTGGGTTCGATCCCGGGGGATTGCAAATACCTATGTAAAATGTATAGGATAAAGCAATGTAAGTCACTTTGGATAAAAGCGTCTGCCAAATGCCTAAATGTAAATGTAAATCTGACTGCATAAGGAGATTCATTTTCCAGATTAACTGCCATCTTTTTCAGTAAAAAGAAAGGCCTTTTCATGTTTTTGTTGATCTTCCACCAGTCTCTTCGCACTTGACCATCTATGTTGCAAAATGTTTTTTGTTCAACATAAGTGTTTAAGTAACATTTACTTTATATATTATATATATAAAATATTTTAACAAATAATAAATGTATATATTAAGTAGAATTTACTTTTTTCTAGTTGTTTAGTATTTAGTGTTTTTTAATTTTAACTTAAAAATATTACTTATTTTTAATTGTTCATCATCTTGTTCTTTTACGCTTTAAACTTGTTCTTGAAGCACACAAACAGAATCTTTCCGTCTGTATCTCTTTTCAACTACCTGTATTTGTCTGTCCTTCACTTCTGGTTTGTCTCATAAGGCATTTCTTATGAATAATTCTGCTCTTTCCACCTCTTCAGCCCATTATTCTCCTTTAGACCTCAAGCGGTTTCTCAGCGTCACTTAACTTTACCTTAAACACAGCTTTGATTGTGCATGAAGAGGAGAGGTGGTGAAAGATATACATTAGGGATGCAGATGTCTAAGACCTTTCATTTTGCGCATCTTCACAGTCTTTCAAATAGGCGTTGATGGGTCTTGTGGTGTTAAGAGGGCATCTCTCAAATAGCAATTCTCACACACTCCAGACTCCGACATTGCCTTCCTCGACAGATCTGTCAATAGCATCTTGCTGCAGAAACTGAATTTCAAATGTTTCAGTGCGTTTATTTTGACACAGTACTTCTAATTTTCTGTTCTGTTTTCATTCTCTCTGTTGAATATAAACACTTTGATATCATATGGTTCCAACTTTGTATTGTTTATGTTTGTTTTCTTCCTTCTTTGAAAGCAGATCTCGGGCAAAATGTGTGGACTGTGAGGTAAGCGGATGGTTTTAAACGACGAAAGTAGCATAAAGTAGTTGACGTGACTTTGTACTTTTGTTCATGCATGTGTAGAAAAAATAATTTGCATATCATTGAGGCCAGATGTTTCAAGTGAAGAAGGCAAGTCATTCATCTGGGATAACATGAGGATGAGTTTCATTTCTTTTTGTGTTTCACTTCATGAACAGTAATATGGGTTTGAAAGAGTATGATGGTAAGTATTGTCTTTTTCGTGAACCATTCCATTGAAACGACTATTACACATACATTACAAATTGCTAGTTAAATAAGCACGCATGTCACTCGGTGTTCAATGAAATACACTTCTGGAAACCTGCGTGTTTTGTCTTTAAATCATATAAACAGCTCATTGCCTCCATGTCTATCTCAGTTCTCTCCTGCGCTCCTTCCGATTTTCTCGTGGGCTAATAATGAAGAGGATTTATTTCTCTGGTAGCATGTGACCGTTTCCAGTCTCGTTGTTTTTGACAGTGGCATCACTCAGATTGAGAGTGTGTTATGTGTGTGTGTGTCATCACTCATAGCTCTTGTATTCAGCAGTAATTACAGGCGCTCATCTGTGTCTGCCTAATAAACATCACGCTGGAATCCCTCAAGGACGCTCCCTCCCTCATCCCACCCAACACGATGACCATTTCTCAGCTGTCATTTGAGCAGCGTCCCGTGAACACTCCACGTTCTGTGCCATCTTCTGTTCTGTGTGATGGGACAATGCCGTGAGATGAGAATGGGAATGGTGAGGAATTGAATGATTCTACTTAACGATTTTAGTTACTTAAGAATTCAATTAACATTTATTTTAGTATACTTTTATTATAAAAGAATAAGTCACCCTCACTATAAAGAGTACTTCTCAAATACTTTAAACAGAAGCTGGTAACTCTTTACTAACATTAGTGAACATGAATTATGAACAATGAATGATTGCTATTAAAATGTGTTTTAATTGATAGATGCTAGTTTAACTACACATTCCCTTTGTCAGTAGTTGTATGTTAACAGATGCGTCGTCGCATTCAATTCAGATGGTAAACTCGCAGTAAAAAAATCATGTTTCTTTTGTCGTAGCCGTGAAGATTCTGTAGCACCGATGTACCTATAAGAACTAAAATATGTACAGTTTCATCAGACACATGCACAGTTACATGTTGGTGCAAATGCTGCGTCCCATTTCGCCTACCTACACTAAACCCTGAAAGTATGTCTGTTTTTGTATTAGAAAAAAATATACATTTTAGTGCGTAGCAAAACTGTATGCATGGATTGGACATACTAATGCGAAATGGAAGTCGACATCGTTGCCTAGACGACACTGTGATCCTAAACTGTCACAAACATCAAAATACATTATTCGTTCATTATTCTGCATGTAATTTTTACTGTGTTTTATACATTTATTAATTATGCGAAGTATCTTTTATTTAATTTGATTCATGCAGTGTTACGTCACTAAACTCTGGCCTTTCGCGGTGAGTTGTGGGAAATATCATTAAGTGTCCATGAATTCACACTTCGAATTTTCACCGGAAACAGTAGACCATCCAGGTACTTTGAGAATACTCATTTTAGCACACTATGATTTGGGACATACTAATTCTATTTTCGAATACTATTTAGGATGGAGAGTATTTGAATTGGGATGCAAGTTAACTTCCGGTCTGTGTTTTTTTTTTATTGATTCTTTGCTGACGGCAATATTTCATCTGCATCGGCAAAACAATGGGACCGTTTGTCATCAACGTCATTGCGATCCTGTATTTTTCCCCCACCTTAGCAAGACGTACTTTTCTTTCGCAAGCACAGAGGAAAAACCCAGATAAAGAATCGTTTCGTCTTTATGAGAGTCGTTCTTCTGTAGCGGTGACAGTAGCTGGGGAGGATCAGATAATCAATCTTCGGTTCGGTGGCTTCCTGCCGATTTATTAGGCTTTCGGTGTCAAAGGTTGACGACGTGCACATTCTTTCCTGACGTTAACGGCCATATGACAGCTGTTAGAAAACTGTAAATAACCTTGAGCGTTTGAGCCTAGCAAAGTTCTGCTAAATTTATGGACGCGAGGAAATCCTGTGGAAGATCTTTGATGCTGGAAGTGTATCAAGAATTTAGAGATGAACCCTGAAAATGTCTTGTTGGCGTTGGTACAGGTCAGACTGAAAAGGTTTCGTAATTGCAGTTATGGTTTGGAGTTTTAGCACATTTTTCGTGGTTTTACTGATGATACCAAATATCTTTGCTGTTGGATATCATTTAAATAATGTTGTATGTAATAACCAAGGCCTTAAAGGGATAGTTCACACAAAAATGGAAGCTTGATTCATCATTAACTCATCCTCATGTCATTCCAAACCTGTGTGACATTCTTTCTTATGCAGAACACAAAAGAAGATATTTTGAAGAATGTTTGTTACCAAATAACACCGAATCCCATTGACCCCCATTGTATGGACACAAAACCACTAAGACATTACTTAAAATATCTTCTTTTGTGTTCCACACATACATAATACATTTTTGGTTGAACTATCTCTTTAAATGGCAATGTTAAGGAAATGCAGGACAGTCACAGCTCGTAAAACCGCTCTTTGCAGACACATGCATGCATATGATGGCTCTTCAGCAGGTCTCCGCAGCTCAGGTTCATCCTCAGGTGTGAGTATCTACGGGCTTCTCTTAATCCGTCTCACAGAGATATCTTCGCTCTCTCTCTTTCTCGCTTCAAGGAAATGTGATTACACACAATGTTTTGGTGCCCGTAGGAGTTTCATAGCGCCGTGTCATCCACTCCGGCACGGACATTATCTGCGAGACAAACTCGGCAAACACCTTCCCAGCCGACGTCTACATCCCAAAGCCACTTTTGTCATTTTAATGCTCTCTCTGCTGAGTTTGCGTTACACGGCTTTGTGTTTTTACCAAGCTCGGGATGGTTTCAAACTGGCGTATATCAAATCCATATTGACCTGCCGTGCTGAAGGCTTAAGAAGCCCTGGCAGAAATCGATGGCCTCCACCGCCGAGAATCGGCTTCATCTCTGCTTTCCGATCCATCACGGCGCGGCTCTGCTGATTCATGTTTACAAAAACTCACTCGGCTCCGAACCCCAATTAACATCCGATTGTCAAACTTAAAGGAGGAGACTGATGCGGAAAGAGCCAGATGGACTTCGGAACCCACCGAGATGATTTCAGCTGTTGCGTTACTTTTCAGTTTGTTTTGCATTTCTGTCCAAGTTGATGATAAAAATAGTGAAGGTCTGAATATCGATGGCAGCCTGCGTTTGTTGTTTTTGAAGTTAATCTGACTGTTGTTGTACCATGTCAGGTAGTTGAACAATGCAGCAACTGCCTTTTCAATATTGAACCTTGTGGTTGTTTTCAAACCTAGAAAGATTGATATGCAGAAAGTGTTTTTAAACGTACAAATAAAATGATTTTGTTGTTTATTCACCCTCGTGTCAT
This sequence comes from Triplophysa dalaica, assembly GCF_015846415.1. NCBI lineage: Eukaryota > Metazoa > Chordata > Actinopteri > Cypriniformes > Nemacheilidae > Triplophysa > Triplophysa dalaica. The sequence continues at coordinate 21,542,345 of NC_079553.1, read as the reverse complement.
CCCAGGCATGTATGACTTTCTGTCTTCTGCAGAACACAAAAGAAGACCTTTTACAGAATGTTGATAACCAAACAACATTATACCTTATTGACTTCCTTTGTTTGAACACAAAACATTTCTCAGAGTATCTTTTTTATGTTGAAGAAAGAGTCACATGTTAAAGAAGCAATACTGGGATCCCAGCAATACTGGGATTTGCAGCACCTAGTGGTTGGGTATTGCAACCAACGGCTCACTACCATCCCTCCCTTTCGAAGCGCTACGATGGCTGACACAGGACTAAGATTTCGTCACATTTTTGGATCTTTGCTGAAGGAGATCATGTATTTATGAAACTTGCTGTGTAGAGCAGTTTGTCCCTTTAGGGCTACTTTAGAAACAACATGGTGAATTCTATGCAAGAGGACCCACGGTCTAAGGAGAAAGAAACAGCTCATTCTTATGTAATAACAACATTACACGTCATTATGTAAGGTCTTTATTCACCTCTGAACACATAGTTATGTATATGATATTGCATTTGTGTCAATAGATTTACATTTTACATTTACGCATTTGGCAGACACTTTTATCCAAAGCGACTTACATTGCACTATCCTTTACATTTAAACATAGGTATGTGCAATTCCCTAGGATCAAACCCACAACCTTGCATTGATAACGCAATGCTCTTACCACTGAGCTACAGGAAAGCTGATCCTCCAAAAATCGACTCCTGCAGGCGTAGCCTATGTGATCAGGCTCTTATGATCTGTTGTGCTTTATAGCAAATTCAAGGTGACAGTTAGTGTACACTGGGTTTGTGTAAGATGTGAGCTGGTAACCGAATGCGTGCTGGATTAAATTGAAGGACCGACTTGTGAACCCTCGAGGAAACCTCTGTACCCCTGGTTAACATTCGACTGCTCTTGTAATGAGTGTACTGTAAGTAAACTTTGAGTTTGCATGGCAGTACAAGTGTGCAGAGAGCTTGTTTACATAAGAGCGTGTTGCAGCTGAAGGCTCTTGTTTTTTTTTCTGGGTTGACATCTGGTGCTGCCCATGGAGCTCAGATGATGTCAGGCCCACATCAGAATTTAATTATCAGCTGTTCAGCCTGGGAAGCCGTTCTGTAGGATTTGGCCGCGGTCATCTTTTTCCTTTTGTTCGGTGATTTCGCCATGAAAGGAAATTGTTTTCCTTGCGTAACGGCGACAGGGTTGCTTTTATTTGCATTAGCAGAAAACTCACTTAACTGAGATGAGCCGACGTGATTGCTTACAATTTTGTTGTCAGAAATGAGGAGTTTTTCCATTCTTTATTAAATGATTATACCACGGGGCTGTTGAATGCTTCATTCTGATTGGCTGACAAACGTTTTACGGGTGTGCATTAACTTTCTGTTAAACGCACACCTATGATGAAGTAGTTCCAGATCTGTCGACCGATTTACATTTCCTTACCACTCCGCCAAGTTTAACTGTTATAAGGGATTTATAATGTACAGTCCACCACAAACAACGTGGAAGACGATTTCAATTTTCCAGAAATAACTTTTAATTTTTATGGAAAATACGAAAATTTAGACAGTTGGGCGGAAGCTGTACTTGACAGTCCAGAAGATGAAAAAAAACATTGAAGGCAGCCAGCATCAGCAAACGTCATAAAACGGTCAATGAAGAACAACTAGACAAGATTGAAGCCAAAAAACATGAAGAAAACACCAAAAAGACAGCTTGGGCGGTAAATGTGTTCAACGATTGGCTTAAAACAAATAGTACGTCTGCTGAAGAGGTAGAAAGAGAGGGAGCGAACGCTTTAAACAACCACCTGCGAGCTTTCTATGCAACTGTAAGAACTCCAGCTGTTTTCAAGTTTTAAGAGCTCTGAACCGTCATATTTGGGCAACTGAAATTCAAATCATCCAACGATTTATACAAGGCCATCCTCAAAAAATTTTGCCAGGCTGGGAAAGACTCCAGCTCTCATCATCCTCCCATCTCCACTGCTAAAAACAGAGCTCATTCGTAACTCTAGGCATCTGTCACCAGACACAGCAGCCGGGCTCGTTCCAGAAGTCTGGTTCAACATACAGAGCAGGCAGATCATGTCTGTCACAAGACACAAGTGCAAAACAAGCCTAAGAAACTACTGAGCACCTTCGGTAAAGGAATGAAAGAATTGGAGCTTGATCCTACCGGATAACGTCTCAATGACACCAAAAACAAAGGTACAAAACGAAATCTCACAGATGTCAACAATGTGTCAAACTGAGCTCAGATTTGTCAAGCCTGCGATCAAAAGTCAATATTATTCAAGATCTCAGTATAAACTCAAACAATTCTCACATTATTTTACCTCGACAAGCTACATTAATTTGACACCTCCATAAACACTTTATTCTTTTTTTTTTCTAATTCCACAAATACATTTTTTGGAGAAACATCTGAGATACTTCAATGAAACACGACTGAGAACTCCATCAGATATCTTGAGCCATGAAAGAGCAACATCTGGGTACTTTCAGTACTTTCAGCAAGTACTGACCGTATGTTCAGGGCTGTTAGTCTCACAGATCCGTTTGTAACCCTTAAATGTTTTGTTGATAGAATGTGAATGGATTTGATTGCTCGCATTTTGTTAAATGTCACTGCTTTATCTGCAGTTTTGAGATTCTACGTTTGCTACTTAACACTCGATAAGACCTTCAGACTAGTGCTGAAAGCGAAATACTTCTTTAAACCCGGTAATACGAAACGCCTCTCTGAGCCCAAATAAATAACATAACTGGGTATTTAAACGCAGAGAAATCTTATTAAAAGAAGGTACGAAAGGACAAGAGCATGGAGATCGCTGGAGCATGTTTAATCTCTATTCTGCAAGCCGGCCGAGGATCTTCGAGTCAGGTCAGGAGGAGGTGCGTGCTGAGACGTGATGCATATCACCGTACACTTACCTCACCGAAAATGTGCTTTTAATAAAAGGGGTTTGTGGGAATGCTTGGATTTGTGATTACAAGGGTCAACACAAGAATCTACTCATGTAGTTGTCACCAGATTATCAGTGCAAAAGCCACAAGAGGCTTTGTGCTACAGTGATTTTACCGCAGGTATTGTGTTTCTGGCCATGATGGGAAGCATTCATCTTGGTGCGGTGAGATAATTTGCACTCTTGTGTTGCCAGATGTTTTTAAAAGGCATAAACGCTGGTCCATGTTTCAGCTTTCAAACATGAAGCATCAAAGCAGGTCTATTATGTCTTTGGTTTGATGTGTGTAGTTATTTGATCACCGACCCTACACGAGAAACTCAATGCAGGTCCATCGCTAGAGATGTATTTGATTCAACTGATGTAGGCCAGAGAGAAGTGTTATTGCTCAGATGTTGCTCTTTAATAGCTCAGGGGATTTGGAGTTCTCTCTTGTGTTTCATTTTAGTATCAACTTGGTCTCAGATGTTTCTTTTAAAAGAAGAAATAAAAACAGAGTGTATTTGTTGGAACACATTAGGAGTATGGAGGTGTAAATGAATGTAGATTGATGAGGTTAAACAATCTGGATTTGAGTAAATTTGATGAGAAATGTTTGAGTTCAGATTGAGATCTTCAATAATATTATCTTTTGATGGCAAACTTGACGAGTCTGAGCTCAGTGTGACACATTGTTGACGTCTCTTCTGAAACTGATGACATTTGTGAGATTCCTGAATCTTTCTCACCAGAAATATCAGAGACGCAAGTATATTTTCAATTTGTTTGACATTTAATCTCATTGATTTTTAGGAGATATAATCGAGATATTGAGGAGATGTCATCTGTGATTTTCCATCTCATCTGCGGTATACTGTTAACATCTCAAATGTGTCTCACATGACAACGTGAAATCAGATTTCATTATGGTAATTTACAAACCTAAGAGGTAAGTGCGTTTTCTATATCATTTTTGCATTGTTGCAAAGCAGCTTTACCAAAAAAGAGGTGTGCCAAAATATATAAAACTAAGCATAAAATGTGCGCTGTCAAATGATTAATCATGGTTATTTGCATTCAGAATAAATGTTTGTGTTTACATAATGTGTCTGTGTACTGTGCATATTCATTTTGTATTAATAAACACATCAACATAAATGTATTCATATTTTGGAAATATTTGCATGTATTTATTTTTATTTATCACTCATTTAAATTATATATTTTTTTAATTTACAGTTTTTTATTAAATAGAAAATAAATATGCACAGTACCATGACAGTTGCTATGTAAACACAAACTTTTATTCTGGATGCGAGTAATCCCCCCCCAAAAAAATATACACAAAGAAGAATATAAAGTGTAAAATATATAGATCACATGGTGTTTTTCAACAAGATTTACATTCGCATTACTAACTTTAAAAGCAATTAGGATCTATAGGGTTGTTATTAGACCTTTGTATTCCTTCAGCACTTTTAGGCTAGTATATGTGTTTTAATATATGGACACATAAAGGGGATATTAAACAGGCGTATCCATTCATACCAGAACGCACACAAACTTGCAAATATATGACATCTTATAGCATCATTACACTCGATCAGTATCATGTTTACAATAGTCATTGCTCCGTGTTTCTCCCTATCGTCTCCAGTGGTGTTCAGGGTTTGCTGGGGGCGGGTCTCCTCATATTGTTTTATTGACTTCATTCACCTTTGTCTCCACTGAGCTCTCATAGCTCTAACAGCCCTGAGACACAAGCAACACCAGCCATTTTAATGCTTGTTTTCACTTATGTGGAAAGATATTGTTTTATAGACTGATTTTGTGTATGGAATGACAAACAGGTGCTTGCATTATTGCTGCAGAATTACTTCGCCGAAGGCCATTTCTGCTGATGGAATCGTGATGTTATTTAATTTGGTGATGAAATTGGCTATTATTGTTTTTGCATGTTCACACCTCAATGTGACGAGAAAACCCCCTTATGAAGATTTTTTATTCAGTTTAGTAACCATGTTTTGTATGCGTTTGTTGTCATTTGTATATCCAAACCATTACTAAAGTAAGCTTGTTTTTTGGATTTATTTGTATGAAAACCATGGTTAATTTTTTCCTGCGTGTCATGAGAAAATGTGTCTTGCTTAAGAGTTCAGTGCTGACCAGTTTAACAATGCAAAAGTCCATCTTATAAACTCCATCATAAAATATCCATCATAATAATAGACAATCATAAACCTGATAAGCTCAGGCTGGTTTAGCAGTGATGTTCTGTGTGGCGGCTATCTGCTGGTATGTTGCACTATAGGAGTATTAAAACCAATCTCCTGAAAGAAAAGTTGAATGGTACTTCTCACGTTCTTTAACCAGTCTCAGCCTTTTCTTCTCTTGTTCTTGCATCTCCTTCGCAAAACCGGTAGAGCTTTGAAAACCTCCGCAACCCGTCTCTTAATCAGATAGTGGCGTAACTAATGAAAATTGTCATGAAAGTGACAGAAAGATGAATGAAGTTTCCCGCGCTGCACTTGCGTGCGGTTTACGGGGGGCTCCTCTGGGCACAGCTGCCGGTAAATGCTATTCACGGTGACAAATAATGCTCGGTCTCAGCACTGACACCTCTGAGTCAAGGTTAAAAAACACATTTGCCAGCTCCAACGAGTTGAGCCGGATGAAGGAGGCTCTGCGGCTGCAGATACGGAATAAATGCATTTACTGGGAGCGGGCTGGAGGCGGGACGAGAGGCACGGCAACGATTGGGAATTGGGGATTAATTGAAAACATCTGTGCGACGATGCAAAATATCTGCCGTCTCTTAGCTGCAGGCGCGTGTAGCTTGCTGCCCGTTGAGACGATGAGTTTTGTTTTGGTGTTGTGTTTTTCTGCCTCTCTTGAACTCTGAGTGAAGGAGAGACGGGGTTTTACTCCGTGTATCTGTTTGTGGGGTTGTTGGAAAGCAAAGCCTCTGATTTGTAGGCGATACGTGTCAGGCGGCTTTCGGACGGTCATTTCTCTTTGACCTTCTGAATAACAGTGAACCAATCACGAGAAGATAAGAGATGCTGCGATCGGGTGAAACAGGATGAGGGTTTCCTAGGTGTCTTATTAGACACTTAGAGGACATGTCATAGACTTCCCACATGAAACAATACTATAGTGTTTACATTTACATTTAGGCATTTGGCAGACGCTTTTATCCAAAGCGACTTACATTGCTTTATCCTATACATTTTACATAGGTATTTGCAATCCCCCGGGATCGAACCCACAACCTTGCGTTGTTAACGCAATGCTCAATGCACTGAGCTACAGGAAAGCCAGTTTACTACAGTAAGCTGTAGTAGTAAATTGTGGGAGCCTATGTTATAGTAATGCAGTATACAATAATTATTATAGTATGCTACAGTTTTCAGTCAAATTAACTATGAGTAATAAATATTGTAAATATTGTAGTGTAGAATAGTACTACAGTTTACTATAAGTACCATAATATACATAATAAGTTAGAAAGTTAGAAAGTAAAAGGCTTTTCCTCGCGGAAGGTTTGCATTCTGTAAAAATTAGCTAATAAAATATTTTCAATTCACATTTTATATCCAGTTTTTTCTCATGTGGCAAGTAGCCGCGTAGTAAGCGGGATATTGTACAAGCAGCTGGCTGTTATCGCGAAATAAGCCCCTTCAGTGTGATACAACACCCTCCGCTTCATATGGGATCCTGATCGCACTGTCAGGGCTTTATTTCTGCTATAACAGCCGGCTGCCTGTTAAATATCCCTTACATTGTATACTATAGTTTTCTGTAGCTTAAATTTGGTCAATTAATAAAATGTAGTAAATATTGTACCATAGACCATTCTATCGGACACATGTTCCTAGACTGCAGTTAACTTCTGGTCTATTTGTGTTTATCGGTCTGGGAAATGTCTAATAATATAACTATTTATATGTAATTTATGTTAATATATTGTTATTACTATTGTTTTGTAATACAATTGTATAAATCAATTAATTGTTTAATTTTGTTATAGGTTAATTGTATGAAATAAACAATTTGTTGAATGGGTCCTGTAGTTCGGTCGCAATTCAAGAAACCGTATGGTACATTTACATCTAGTGGTTGAGCTTGGTATTGCAGTCTAAAGCCAAAATATTGTAGAGGCAAGTTTAGCCAAGTAACGGTTCTTCTCCGTTTCTTTTGATTGTTATCAGAAATAGTCTACAGGCACTCTACTCTACTCTTACTGTATTTGCGAATGTATACCGGAAGTAAAGGGCAGTCCACAAACGCGCACATGCACAATAATGTTTGTTTATGTTGCTGCTTTGAAACCATCCATACTATATTACTACAGCATAGTATAGTTACTGAAGTATACTATAGTTCTCTGGACCATAACCTTTGGTTAATCTGAGCTTGTAGTAAATATTGTAGTATGTTATAGTACTACAGTATAGTATAATTACCAAAATATACTATCCTTATCTGTATAAATACATATACTAAATTGATCAAATGTAGTAATTGTTGTAGTTTACTATAATATTTACTATAGTACGGTTTAAAAACACTGCGGTATCTAGGAATTTTACTACAGTATCTAATAGTAAAAACTATAATGTTCTGATATATATTTTTGATGTGCGTTCTATTGTTAAAAACAATGAATATTGTCTGCAAGATTAAACTTTGTGTGGATATAAGTTAAAAGACGTTATAAGTCATGTTCTTATTTGACCGTAGCAACATTCACCATTTAAAACCTTAAACAAAACCTCTGCAACCAACCGCAACTCCTTTACAATGTCCTAAAACATTAAGTACAACAGAAACAGAGTTTATTTAGAAAGCATTTTTCTCTATTGAGGACGTTGAGAGAGAGAGAGGGAGAGCGGGAGAGAGGGAGTGAGGGAGTGTCAGGGGGAGGTGAAAAAAAAGAGAGATAAGAGGAAAGAGAGAGAGAGGGCGCTGTGTCTGAGAAACACTCAGACAGAACAAATGAGCAGCCGCGGCTCGTCTCGCTCTAGAGATGCTGATATCGGCACCGGAGCGAGAGCTCTTTCAACACAGAGACACATTACAACTGCAGAGAAAACAACAGAGCCACAGCTGAGCAGAAAACAACTGCTACAAGACAGTTAGAGAGACAAACAGAAAGAGAGAGAGAGAGAGAGTGTTGGGATTGTTAGGAGCAAAGATTTAAAGAGAGCTACCAAAAGAAAGAAAGAAAGAAAGCAGATTAAAGACTGGTGTTGTGCTGCCCGCATGTTCTTATTCTCCACACACTCACACAGATACACATGAGATGGATTCAGTCTTAACAGCAGCGGTGTCTACAGATCTGGACGCATGATGACCATGGAGAGCATGTTTATTGGTAAGTGAGATCTTTTTTGTCTTCTTTTCTGGACCTCCAGAGGTGATGAAGATCTGCTGACTTCTTAAATCAGTGCCGTGCTGCGAGGTTGAAGTCTCACCCGTGTGTGAAAGTCGGTGGTTGTGGACTCTGTGGTGTGGGGTTCGTGGCAGGTTTTCTTCCAGAAACATGAGGAAACAGACACCTGATGTGCTGCAGCCGTGTACAGAAATGAGTGTAAGCGTGAGCTACGGCTGAAAGGGATCAGAAGGTTGTGTGAAACGTGTTTCTCTGTGTCTCAGCGTGTTATCTGAAAATGAAGCTTCACGCTGAACGGCTGGTTTCTTTCCGGACGCGCGGAGGAACGGGAGATAAAACATTTCTGTCTCTGTGATGTGAAGCTGGTGTAGATATTCTGTCTGATGTCTTACCTTTAAGTCATTAAATTCTTAAACGGATTAAAATCACGGGTCTTAAGTATTTTTTAAAAGCTTCAGAGAAAACAAATCACTGATTTTTATTTTATTTTAACGTAATTTTGAGATTTTTGATGAAGCAGATAAACATTTCGGTCGCAGTTCTCAGTTGTTTTTATTTAAGTATCAAATTAAAATGAACAGAATCACACGAGAGTGAAAAAGTTGAAACAAGTGAAGAGTCCGGAGGTGTAAAATGAATGTAGATGGTTGATGTTAAGTAATCTGGATTTGAGGATATTTGATGAGAAATGTTTGAGTTCATATTGAGATCCTCAATAATATTGACTTTTGATCGCAGACTTGACAAATCTGAGCTCAGTTTGACACATTTGACATCTCTTCTCAAACTCTAATGACACACACATTTCTGACATTTATAACTCTTTTCTCAGTAGAAATATATAGAGACGCACATGAGATCTAAGCAATAGTTTGCGTTTACTCTCCATTAAATCTCAGTGATGTCTAAGAAAAATAATTGTGATATTTAGGAGTTCCCTTAGATTTTTCTTTCGTATATAAACTTGTATGTGATCGTATGTGAACTTGTATATGTATAAATGAAAGTGTATTTTTAGATTCTTAATGGATTAACAGCAGAAAGGTTTTATGTTTAAATAGGTTTTGTCACAGCAATGTCACTCATGTCCTACCGCGTCTTTTCGTATTGTGAGAGGCACGTCGCAACATGCAAAAATGAAACTTCATGAAGTTTCACTAGAAGCGGACAGTCATCTCGGGGTTGACAGATCTTGAATTTCTGTTTTTTAATGTGCTGCATGCTGCTGTGTGTGAGTCTTTTTCTTTTACATCATTTGACGGTCTCATCAGAGGCAGCTTGTGAGGTCTGTGCTTTATAATCTTCAGCTTTGACTGTAATGCCGCTTGCGTCTGGTGTTAGCTTATGTAGACAGATTTTTAGATGTCATGGATGTGCTTCAAACACATGGGCTATTACAAGCCTAAAAACTTGGCAACATGCTTATGTGTGTGGTTTGTGTATTTGTATGTTGTGTTGGCAGTATATGTCAAGTCAGCTTGCAAGATTTGGGGAACTAACCTGTTACACTGCATATATTTGCCATGTTCATACAGTAAACCTTCAGGACAGGAGTCATTGTTTATTTATGGAGCAGTCACTGGTCTCTGCTTTAGTTGTGGTCTGAAAGTGGTACTGTGGAAATCTCAGGTTCGACCCCAGTGGTGTAGATCTTGTTTTCATGACAGTGGAAACCACAGTGTGGTTAACCCCCAAACTTTTTTTATTTGTTTTGTAACCTTGCAAGGCAATTGTTTCCTGACCACTTACATTTACATTTGGCAGACACTTCTATACAAAATTCTGTCATCATTAATTCTCCCTCATCTCATTCGTAATCTGTATAGGACTCATTTTTCTGCAGAACACAAAAGGAGATATTTCGAGAAATGTCCTGGTGGTTTTGTGTTCTTCCAATGGAAGTCAAAGAGGTTCAGTGTTGTTTGGTTACCAACATTCTTCAAAATATCTTCTTTCGTGTTCTGCTGAAGAAAGAAAGTCACAGATTTAAAATGACATGAGAGTGAATAAATGATAAAAGAATTAACATTTTGGGGTGAACAATCCCTTGAAAAATAGTGTAATGATAAATCTTGAAGCAGTGTACAATATCATTACCAAAACATCAACTTCATCTCGGTTCACTGCATCTGGCGTAAAGTTTTGACTCAGATTTTCAAAACAAACAAATCATGTTTACAGTAAATCACTTACTGTAGAATTGAAGTTTATGGGGCATGACGTTCTAGAGATTTTAAAACCAGATTGCGCCGCTTACATCTTTTATATAGCTTTTCTTTATTCTTCTAGAAATGCATGTATTTTTTAATCATGAAGCTAGAAATGCACGTTTTTTATTATAAAGCTCAAACATCCTTTGAAAATTCCCTCATTTGCCCTCAAAACATACTCGTTCAATGAGCTGAACCATTTGTACAGACTAAGTTTTTAAGACATTTTGTCTGACAAGTCTGCTGTTAACACTCTGATTTGATTTATCAAATGTACTGTAATGCATTTTTATGTTTATTTCAGAACAGTGACTCATCCCATAGCCTTCTATGTTAATACACATTTTTCTTTATTTGAAAGTTGAGTCTTAATTCAACATTATTCCTTTAGGATGCATTTTTTTTTCAAATGTAAAAACATGTTCAAGCGATTTGAAGTATAAATGAAAGTACAGGGCCCTGTGTGCCGTGTCTTTGAGTGTAGATGTGAGTGTTTTTGACAGGGTTATAAAGAGACAATCGCAGAAAGCAGACTGAATCAAGTCTGGGAGATTCAGATGGACGGGCAAACAGAGCGGATGTCCATTAATTATTTAAGTGCCATTTTTGTCCAGCAGACATCATTTTTCTCTCCGTCAGCACAGCTCCGAGCACCAAAAGATGTTTTAAGATGATGGGCACATCTGAACTGAGTGATGGAGATGATGCTGCGGGCCGTGTTTCTGTGCGCACACACACACACACACATGAGAGCTGTAGCAGACAGAAGATTGTGAAGTTGTGTGTTTTCACTGCGTTTCACTGTGCGGTGGGTGTTGATGGAGTGGTGAGAGAGGTCAAGTTTATTCTTGGACACTGCTTCTGTTGTGACTCTCTTCTGACCGCACTTACATCTCACATTGTCTCTAAAGTGCATCTGGATACTTGAACTGCACTTTAAACTGTGAATTTCATTCAATTTGCTAGAATAGTCTCAGAATTGAGCCTTCTAGCCATTTTTGCATTGAACTGCAATGAAATGACCCCAGATGAAAATTTTCTTCTTTCTTCGGAGATTTGATGGTTCTCAGTTGTGTTTCATTTAAGTATCAACTTCAACTCTCAGATGTTTCTCTTAAAAAAGATTGAAAAATAGGCAAAAGAGAGTGTTATTGTGGAAACCCATTAAGTATATGGAGGTGAGAAATGAGGTATAATCATCTGGATTTGAGTAAATGTGATGAGAAATGTTCATAGTGAGATCTTCAATAAAAATGACTTTGATTGCAGACTTGACAAATCTGAGCTCAGTTTGACACATTGTTGACATCTCTTCTAAAGACTCTTTTTATCAGGAGAAATATTTGAAACGCAGATGTTTTCCACTTGGGTTGAAGGGTTTAAACTATTTTGTATGCATTGAGATTCAGTCACGTTTAAGTGGGTCTTGTTAATCTTAAAAGCAATTTAAGGACCATCTGTGTTCAAAACGATTTTATATACGCCATTAGAACCATCAGAGGTCATCTTCAACACCAGAGAGATAGATCTGTTCTCTTCAGACGAGAGAGAGGTGAAACAATAACACACTTAAAGCAACACAATGACTGACGGCGAGAAAAATGATTGGACATTTAGCACATGAATGTTTTTGAGAAACTAACACAGCGCTGTTAAAGAAAATCTCATGCTTTCTCATGCAACAGGCCCGTTGTCAAAAAAGGCTATCAATCGAAATGTTCCCATCAACATAATAAGTCCTGCTCCCTCAAACCCAAACCTCATGTTTCCAACGCTCATGTTTTGGCTGTTCGATTGAAATGTTCTTCTTCTGAAGAGGTTTTTTCAATGTGCACGCAATAATCAAACGTCTTAAAGACGAGTCTTAAAAGACAAAGTTTTGCAAAGCCCGAAAAGATAAAACGCATGCATTGTTTTGAAGACGCCCCTCGGTTAACTGCGGGAGAAGCGTGAATGCTCCGCGGCTGCTTTTGCTGTCACTCAGAGAGTGGTTTCTCTTGCATATTTAATGTTACTGTTTGGTTGTTCAACGTCTGGACGCGTGACAGCATTCTCCGAGGCTGATGTCATTTGACATGCCGTAGTCGAGTTGTGGATGTGAAGGCCTGAAGTTGACATGCTTTGTCGAGGGAGAACGCAGACGTGCTTCCACTTGCACATATGAAGAGCGGGTGTGCGTGTTTTGTTTCTCCTCCCAAAGGACCTGAATGACTAGAAGAATTAATACAATTGTGTTTTATAATCCGTTCCAAGCTGGTGTACAGGCATGAAAACCGTCATGTACGAATGAAAAAATCATATCTTTAATATGTCAAATGTTTGTTGTAGGCAGAAATAAGATGTAATGGAGACTTCTCAGATGTTCACCTATAGAAGACCATGAGTGATCCTATGCGTCTCCTCCTGAGTTTTCAGCAGGTTCTTATTTCTCTGCATCACCACAGTGTTTTCCACCTTTTGTCTCGGTTTGGATTTGTAAAGTTGTTTATTTGTCAGATCTGGTTTGTAAAGGTGCTTTTAGATGTCTGAAATATTAGCACTGCACTAAAACCATTTACTTTCTTCGCCCGTCTCTGGTTTATGTCTGTCTGCAGTTCCTGTGTCCGGCTCTCACAGATAACACCTCATCCTCTCTCCATTTCACACAGAATGTATAGCGCACAAGTATTTATAGTGCCGGGGGTGTTTGGTTCAAAGCGAGCTGCACGGCTGATAGTTTTGAGGAACACGGTGTGAGGATCGTCATGTCATGTATAGTTCTAGTTTTCAAATCTTCTAGAGATCTCGCGTGTGGAGAAGCCTTTTAACGTGGGCGGGAAAATTGTTCAAAATGATTGTTTTAGATGGAAGTGATCTCATGACTCATACACACCTTCATTTTGACAGCTCAGAGATGTTCACCAATGTATGACACCGCTGGGGTGTTTTACTGGTGGAGTATGTTTTCACTGCATTGAATCCAGGCCTGTGATTGGCTGAAAATGACATTTTTGTTAGAACAATATCACAGAACAAATGTGACATTTACTCAGCCGCTTTTAATCATAGTCACTGAGTCCAGCTGTAACACGTCACTTAGGAAAAGTAAAAAAAAAAACTTGATTTTCGTCATCATGTGTCTTCTCATGCTTTCAGTCTTTCACATTACTGTTGACTTTATGTCACTCCTGAGATTTGATTTTGTTGAATTCAACAGACACTGGACTGAAATGACCATAGTACATCTACAAATGATGATGAAGTGAACATTTTGTATGCTCTCTTCTTCTTTTTTAATGCGGCTCTGTAGTAACTTAAGCGCTCATCAATATTTTATGTCCATTTATTTATTTATTTATTTGTTAAGTAGGCATGTAAGCAGGTTAATGAACAGCCAGACGGTCCAAAACAAACTTTCAAATCTGCTTTTCTTTTATACTCCAGAGTGATTTAGAGGCAAAATCTGTGCAATGTGTTTACATTTATGGCACACACTTCTATCCAAGTTGGTTAAACGTGTTTCCCGTGAAACGAACCCATGACTCTACTGTATCACACTTTAATATTTACATTATGTCATTTAGCAGAAACCTTAACCCAATGCAACATAGAAATGAGGTAAACTCAAAGAAACTTTTATTAGTCCCCCTTTATAAATGAACAGCTTAACTGAAGATTGTGCAGGACATAATTCTGTTTAAGTAACGTCCTCTCTTTGTTCTTTCAGGTAACCCGTGCCAGAGTGGACTGGTGCCGGCGTTGGTACGAGCTCCTCTGCCCGCTGTGACACCGTCTCTGGGCATGAAGCGGTTCCTGTCCTTCCCTCTGGACAGCGGCTCACTGCTGGGTCTAGTGCCTGGATTTAGTTCGGTGAGTCTGAAGGTGATAATGAGCTTCTCTGTTGTGCTGCTGGTGGTTACACATGCCGTCTGCCGTGGATTGAAGAGAGGGTCCTGTGAGATAATTGTTACATGTTGGGTTGTTCAGACTGAGATGATTCGGACGGCAGTCTTGTTATATTAGAGCAGCTGTTACCATAGCTGGATGAGGTTATGAAATCTGTGTGAAACAGCTGTTTGTAAGAATATCACGTCATGTGAATGAACTTGTAGCTTTTAAACTCTTTTGCAGCTTTGAGAATCCTCTCGAGCCAAAATTCTGATACTAGATTCGAAAAAGTTTGATGTTACCAGTCGTTTTGTAAATGTAGATTGTTACAGTAATCTTTCTTTATTTCTTTCCATCACTTAATCTGACTCTCTTTTGTCCGGGCCACATCTAAACTGTGCATTCCAAATTAATTTTATTGCTTCATGCTCTTGCTTAACAATTCTCATTTATTTTCCTTTTTAGAGACACATTGGGCAAACATGATACTTAAAGCAAACATGACTCTGATTTCTGTAAAGTTATGAAAGAGCAAGACTGGAGAAATTATTTCTTGTATACTTTTTTAATTATTAAAAGTATGACTTTTTTTGCTCATCTGCATTCATTGTTTGTGTTGTGGACAGATGGAAAGCTCTTGGATGATTTCTGCATGTTTTCTGTAGGTCTAAGACAGGCTATGTTGTGTTGTGACGATCTGATGATTGAACCACAACACAAATGACTGAATTTGTGTTTGAAAGTGCAGTGTGAGATCCTGTAATGGGCTGCATGTGAAGTAGAGAGACAGAATGAAGAAGCATCACAGAACATTTCTGTCATTCACACACACAGATGTGATGATCGGCAGACTGACTCTGGCTCTGGATCTCTAATCTGTATTTAACAGATTATCACTCACTCACACTGACCCGCTCACTCCCTCCCTCCCTCACCCACTCACTCACTCACTCACTCACTCACACTCACCCGCTTACTCCCTCACCCACTCGTTCACTCACTCACCCACTCACTCATTCTCTCACTCACTCACTTACTCACTCACTCACACTCACCCGCTCACTCCCTCACCCACTCGTTCACTCACTCACCCACTCGTTCACTCACTCACCCACTCACTCACTCTCTCACTCACTTACTCACTCACTCACACTCACCCGCTCACTCCCTCACCCACTCGTTCACTCACTCACACACTCACTCACTCCCCCATTCACTCACTCACCCGCACCCTCAACCACTCCACTCACCCGCTCACTCCCTCACCCACTCACTCACCCGCTCACTCCCTCACCCACTCGCTCACACACTCACTCACCCGCTCCCTCAACTTCTCCACTCACCCGCTCCCTCAACTTCTCCACTCACCCGCTCACTCACTCCCTCACCCACTCACTCACTCCCCTCACCCGCTCACTCCCTCATCCAGTCACACACACTCACTCGCCCGCTCACTCCCTCAACCACTCCCCTCACCCGCTCACTCCCTCATCCAGTCACACACACTCACCCGCTCACTCCCTCAACCACTCCCCTCACCTGCTCACTCCCTCAACCACTCCACTCACCCGCTCACTCCCTCATCCAGTCACACACACTCACCCGCTCACTCACCCGCTCACTCCCTCAACCACTCCCCTCACCCGCTCACTCCCTCAACCACTCCACTCACCCGCTCACTCCCTCATCCAGTCACACACACTCACCCGCTCACTCACCCGCTCACTCCCTCATCCAGTCACACACACTCACCCGCTCACTCCCTCAACCACTCCCCTCACCCGCTCACTCCCTCATCCAGTCACACACACTCACCCGCTCCCGCTCCCTCAACCACTCCCCTCACACACTCACTCACTCCCTTACCGACTCACTCACTCACTCACTCACTCACTCAAACACACACTCATCCACTCACACACTCACTCTCCCTGTCAGTGTCTCTGTCTCACTCACCCAATAACTCACTCCGTCACTTGATCAGTTTTGCAAATGCATTGGTGCATGAGTATTATCATTATTAAACATTATTAACAATTATTAAACATTATTAAACATTTTTAAACATTATTAAACTGGTTGAGCTATAGTTAAACAAAAGCCTGTTGTTTAGATTCTGTTCTCAAACCCTTAGCAGTTTGAAACACTAGAGCTTACGTGTCCCACGGGCTTCTGCACTTCAGCATGAGTTTTATATGTGAGGATCAGCTTCAGCTCCTCCAGATGGACTGTTCTGTACTGATGTGTCTGTGTGTGTTTGCTCTGGAGAAACAGTGAGGTCAGATGTATAGCTGTGTCTCAGAGGAATGTTAAACATTTGCTGGTTCTAAATCGTAAACGCGTAGGAATCTTATAGAATTTGACAGCAGGGATTTTTGCAAACCTGATCTATGTTCACAAAGATTTCACAGTGCTGGAGTGAAGTGTTCAGTTTTTCCCAAACGGAATATACGGAACTCTGTAATGCACAGATACACCAATAGACAAATGCTTACATGACAACAAAACCATTTACATTTACAGTATAATACAGACACTTTTATAATGCAGACTTCATTTGCATTTCATTTATACACTTTTATCAGCGTGTGTGTTCCTTGGTCAACCAGTTAAGAGACAGGAACATGGTGAAAAAATGTTAAAACAAAGAAATGACATTTTAAAATAAATAACATGCATATTTGTAAGTATTCCCAGTGTTCCTCATAGACATCAGTGCTGGCCCACAGTCAAATCTCATTGGCCAGAACAGCTGTCTGTTAAATAAAGTGTGTCCTGATTGGCTGGGACATCTGGAAAGCTGTTGCGTTGTGATGGTTAGTAAAGCATTTAGACACATTTATGACTCTCTTGGTTGTGCTTATAATAAAATGGAACAACTGGATTGCGTTTGTGATTCGAGGCTGATATGAAAATGATATCACAAGAGTTTTTGAAGGACTTTGAGACAGAAGAGTGATGCTTTGTTGTGCCTATCAGAGGTCATTTCAGGTAGAGATCACGTTTCAAATCATCATGATCCTTCACTTTGACACTTCAGGTTGTTCATGTTTCATTCTTTCATGGGCTTTTTTTATTAGTGTTGTTTCCTTTCGTCCAAAGATTGTGCGCGCCCATCTATAATGACTCGAACCTGACACAGGCTGCTGTGGTTAAGGATGATTTCATAAGCGTGACTTCATAAATCATTTTATATTAAACACATTATTAATTAAATCAAATACTGTTGTATACTATGGTATAAAAAAGGTTGAAAAATTTGACCACATTTTACTACAGTTTTCCCCATAGTATACATAGTATACTGTACTGAGGTAGATTGATATGCTATTAATAACTGTAGTATACTTTAACATTCACTATTATATGTTTCAAAATCACGAAACATTTCGAAGTTACCAAATTTTATTAAAGTGAACTATATAATTTAATATGGTATACTATAGTGTATAACTGTAGTAGATTGATAAACTGTAGTAAAAACTGTAGTAAAAACTGTAGTATACTTTAACATTCACTTTAGTATGTTTTAAATCACAAAATATTTCAAAATTAGACCAAATTTTACTAAATTGTACTTTATTATTTACCATAGTCAATATGGTATACTGTAAGTGTATAGCTATAGTAGATTGAAATGGCAGTAAATATTTTAGTATACCTTAATATTCACTATGGTCCGGTTCAAAAACACTAAATATTTAGGAATTAGTCAAAATTTTACTAAAGTGTACTATAGTATTTACTATAGTAAACATAGTTTACTGTGGTGTATAACATAGTAGACTGATGAACTGTAGTAAAAACTGTAGTATACTGTAATATTCATCACAGAAAGGTTCAAAATACGGAAGTACTATTTAATGTTCACTATAGTAAGGTTTAAAAACACTTTAGTATCAAGCAATTTGATTTAATTTTACTGTGGTAGATATTATAGTATGTAGTCTGGCAGTTTTTTTGTTTATTTAGTAATTTAGTCTTAAAATGTATTTTTCAAGAGTTGTATGTTTGACAGTCGGATGCTGACGGGTCCAGATATTCTAAATAAAATCACTATAGAAGTCATACAGACATCAAATTGGAGGAAATGAGAACAGAATTGTCCTAAAAAAGTTCTAGGTGAAGAATGGCAAACTCAGGGTGCGTCTGAAAAAAGATACGAGTGAATAAATGAGGCAGAACGGTTTTCAGTTAAAGCTTTTCTTCCACTTCTGAAAACACCATTTATCTCGCCTGAAGTCCACATTTTTCTCTGAGAAACAATACAAACTCTATTTCCCCTGTGGACCAGTCAGCATCTCAAGCTATCGATTTCTCCTCGAGCCGTCCCGTGGAAAATTGCTCCCGAGCGGAATCCTGCGAGTGACACTCGGACCTGAACCCTGTCCCGGTCTGCCGGTTTACTGAACGAGCACGTTTGTTTGTCTCGTGCGTTCAGGTGACGGGCGAGATAAATAGGCCGTCTGTGAGATCTAGGTGGGGTGCGTGTCTGTTAAATTTCTCTGTTTTTGTTCGGGCTGTAAACAGACTCGTCCAGCTGGGGTTTTGTGTTCCCGCCCTGTGTCCTGGTGATGTGCCAGCAGCCCGTCCCTGCTGAAGTTCACCCATAATACCCAAAATGTTTCTGTGTGTAATGCAGTGCGTTTTGATTGAAACAATTTGTGCAGATTCAGGAAAATCCTGAGATGTATCTCATGCTGGAGGGGAAACGTCTTTCAAATTTGGTTATGTTCCGTGAGCCGTGTTTTCCGTATATGTGGCACGTTCCTCTGGCTTTGAGTCATATGTGTAATTATTTTATGATGAATTATAGGTACAGAACTCCTAGTGACACCCAGGCAATGACTCAGTCATCATTCGGTGTTTCGACATCACCGTTTCACAATAGATGACTTGACAATTGACGGCTTGGAGCTTAAAGTAACTACTGTGATATTCATGTGTTTCAAACCTCAAGACCACTGAACCCAAGTGGATCACGTACAGTTGAACGACACGGGAGAAAACAAGAGGAAGATGATGTCGATCAGATGTTGCTCTTTAATAACTCATAAGATTTGAGTTGCTTTTCGTTTGTACATCAACTTAGTCTCAGATGTTTAATAAAATTGAATGGGTAAAATTAGTACGGAGGTATAAAATGAATGTAGATTGATGAGGTATAACTTGGATTTGGGTAAAACTGATGAGAATTGTCTGAGTTCATATTGAGATTGTCAATACTATTGCTTTTTCATTGTTGTCTCATCTGAAACTCTAATGACAGAGACATTTGTGAGAACGCTTACTCTTCATATTTGAGACGCAGATGAGACCTTAGCCACTCCATTTGCTTTCCATTTATATCATTGAAGTCTAGAAGGACTAATTGAGATGTTGAAGATTTAGTTTTGTATGCACAACCCTACACACCGTGTATCCTCTGACAACATGTTTGTCACAGATATTTCCTTTAGCGGACGCATGTCTTTTGCGTGAGTAAGGATCAGAATAGCATGTTTTATAGAGTTCCACATGTTCCTGAAACAACAGGAATTTAGTTTTAGGTTCAAGAAGGATTTTGCCCCAAAAACATGTGGAACTTTGCAAAATGGGGTTTGGTATTTTGACAGATCATTAGTGTAAATCATGTATTTTGTTGCAGTCCTTATAGAGTAACCAGACGAGGTTGAAAGCTTTCAACTTATGTTGACCACCTGCTGTTCATTTTGGACGTGTTTGTAGCACATTTTGACTTGAGCACATAAAGATGTTATTTTGTACGGTACAATGTTGGCACAAGGTTTCTGGGGTGAAGTCGCGACATCTGTGTTGTAAGGCAAGAGTTTTACACCTGCAGTGATGAACAATGAAAGACACCGACCTGAAGTTTTCAAACTGAGATTTATGAGGTCGACGAGAGTTTCAAGAGCACAGAAGAGTTTGAAACGATCGCCTGAAGCCATGCTTGCCTTTGCAGAAGGGTTAATGTGTTCACCCCCCTTCCATCACAAACCTTCTGTGTTTTACATGCAGAGCTACATGATATACAACCTACAAACTCACAACCCTTCAGGCTCTGATGTGTTGTGTTTAGATGTATTTATTAATGTATACAAACATGAATACTTTTTAAAAACACTGCGTCTTGTATTGTGTTGTGATGACTGTTGGTATTCATTGGGTGGTGTTGGTTAATATTGTGTTGTGTTGTACTGTCAGTGTGTTGTTATTTTGTGTTGTAATGTGTTGGGTTTTGATGGGTGATTTTGTATATTGTGATGTGTAGGTTTGTTTGTTGTGTTTTTATGATGTGTTGTTGGTTTGTGTTGTGGTGCCTATTGTGATGTGTCAGTTTGTGTTTAATGTGTTGGGTTTTGTATTATTATGGGTTATATGTTGTTGATTTGTACTTTGTTTTATGTTGTATTGTTGTTTTGCATTGTGATGTTATTGCTCATTTAAGTTGTGATTCAGGATGTATTGTGACGTGTTGATTTGTTGTGTTTTATATTACGATGTGTTTTATGTTGTCGGTCTGTCCTGTGTTTTATATTGTGATGTTTTTCTTTGTGTTGTGTTTTGTATTGTGATGTTATACGTTGTTGGTTTATGTTGTAATTTAGGCTATATTGTGAGGTGTTGTTTTGTTGTTTTGCAAATAGTTTTTTATGTTGTTGGTTTTGTCCAGTGTTATTTTGTAATGTTTTGTATGTTGTTGGTTTGGGTAGTAATTTATATTGTGATTTGTTGGTTTATGTTGTGTTTTATATTGTGATGTAGTGTATTTTGTTGTTTTGTGTTGGGTTTGGTTCTCGGTTTAAGTTGGGTTTCGTATTATGATCTGCTTGGTGTTGGTTTATGTTGTGTTTTGTTGTGATGTGTTAGTTTTGTTTTGTGTTTTATATTGTGATGTGTTGTAATGTATTGTATTTTATTGACTTGTGTTGGGTTTTGTATTGTGATGTGTTGTGATGTTTTTGGTTTGAGTTGTATTTTGTTTTCTATTGGGATTTGTTAGTTTTGTGTACTGTTTTTTGGCGTGATGTGATGTTATGTATTGTATTTTGTTGGCTTGTTGTGTGTTTTGCATTGTACTGAATGCAATGTGTTGTTTTTGTGTTGGTTTATGTTGTGTATTGATTTGTGATGATCAGTGACTTGTGGTTGTGTTTTCTCAGCGTGACGAGTCTTGTTCAGCAGCAGATTAGTGGACTGGACTTGTTTTTTGTGTCATGGTGGAATTCCAGCTGGTTTCTTTGAGGAATACCTCAGCATGAACAATTCATTATTGTGAATGAAATTCCAGGGAATTCTGCAACAATGACAAGACGGAACAAGTTAGTGGAAATATGTAAAATGTTCACAAAAAGCAATATATAAATTAAACAAATAAACAAAATGACTAAAATATGAAACAAACCTGTTTCTCTGGTGAACTCAGACTTTTTGTACTCGCTTTTTTGCAATGTTAATGTAACTAAAGACTGTCATTAAACTCGCTTTACAATCTTTTTTTGTCTCAAGACAGTCTTGGAAACAAACTTACAACAACGTTTTTGGTGAACAGTCATGATCATTATTGCACAATAAACCCTTCAAGATGAAATGAGTAGTTATGAGGATTATTTTGTAATGATGACAGAATAATTGTATATTATGTTTTACATGACGTTCTGTAATGTTTTAGCTTTATCGCTCCACATTGTGAGTTTGAGTCTACTTTAATGTGTTTTCTTTTTGAGAGTATAAAACACAGATGAACTTTGCAAGGGTTTCTCTGTTTCTCAAATGTTTTCAGATCTAAACATAGCTCTATTGTTGGTGTGTTGTGGACTGTGTGGGAGGTTTTGTTACAGAATCAGTGATTGTGGTGTTTGTTCAGTGAAACAGGCGAGGATGGAGATGGATGCGAGTAGGCAGGAGCTTTGCATGACTCGCATAAACAGCTCCAGGAAGCTTGACCCGAGTGATACATTGTGAAAATAGAGCCCGGTCCATCTCTGAGGATCACAGAACTGACTCTATACTGTTTGGGAGTTTAGAAAGGTATTTGTTACTGTATATGGTTTCTGCTGCTGAGTCGAGCTGACGGAGATCTTGTGATGTTCAGGCTTCAGTCTCTGTGTGATTCAGGTCACCAGCAGTGTTAAGGTATTGAAGTAACTCACTACATAACAGAAGAAACAGAATTCTGCTTGTCAATATCTAGTTTGTTTTCTTCTAGTGTCTGAAATAAAACCTTTTAAAGATAGATGCCACTGTCGTGGCAAACTTTGATATACAGTATATCCACCGTGCATAATGTATAGAGGCAGTAATATCATCATCTTGGTACCTAAACAATATTTTGTTTACCGGTTGACTGATATTAGAAGCATTAAACTAGATGTTTAATTTATTGTTAAGCGATTCTTGTCCGGACAGAATTTTCTGCCATGCGTCTTCAACCCAGAGTTGGGTAAAAAAGAGACGAACCTAACTATTGGTTTGTAAAATAACCTATAGTATTCTGGTTTGTTTTAACCGTCTATAGATAAAAAATGTGCATCTTTATTCACTCACTCTCTACTTTTTTGTTTTATGGTTCTTTATTGCATTAGCAAAGAGTATGGATACCAAAAGCGAAACCCAATAGAACATTGCAACACCAGCGCCATACGCTTCTGCCATTTTGGGGTGAAAGGGACTCAGCTTTTTACTGTCACGATGGCAATATCAGCTGCTTTGATAA
This sequence comes from Triplophysa dalaica, assembly GCF_015846415.1. Classification (NCBI taxonomy): domain Eukaryota; kingdom Metazoa; phylum Chordata; class Actinopteri; order Cypriniformes; family Nemacheilidae; genus Triplophysa; species Triplophysa dalaica. Next base: position 21,519,211 of record NC_079553.1, on the reverse strand, counting down.
AAAATAAAAACATTAAAGGTGAAATTCAACCTGAATGATGATGATGATACACGATGAAAGCCTTGGCTCGCTAAACCAGGTCCGTTATCATGCATTTTCACCCCAAAATGGCGGCCGCGCTGTTTTCCAAAGGGAGTTTGGCCTCTTGGCATACTCTTTGGAATTATTCTTTAACAGACAGCATTCTCTTTTAAAAACACATTTTTACTTACACATAAGTATTTACATGGGATTCAAGAAAAGAAAAAACACGTTTAACATACAATCACATGTGCTTTGTGCACGTGTTAAAGCACATGTGGAAAAAAACTCTTATTAAAAGTGACAGTTCATTCCAACTTGCCTTATATGCTCCAAGTTACACATCCAAGTTTAATAATTGGGATTTGGGATTTTGCAAAACTAGCTTTACTTTTAATAACAGCAATTATGATCTGGCCTAAGATGGCCATTTATTCTTTACGATTCCTATCTGTAAACTTGCCTCAATTTGAATTCTTTTGAAATGATGGTGTGGATTTTGGCAAGCCATAGTTTTACTGCATCTTGTCCAGCTCTGGTCAACAGACTAGGCCTATATGAGCATGTCCCATATCCCAGCCATGCACACAGACCCGCCATAAAGATAAGACTGCCATCCGGTGCGTGATGCAAAGCAGCCAGTTGTCCTGACCTCGGTTAAGAGTATTGGTATTCAGAATAATGTGGAATGACAACTCGAGTACTTGAGTAATTGTTGTTTTCTATTTTAGTCTCTTGAGCTTAGTTTGTACCGGATGAACACGAGTACATCCCGTGTGTTTGCTCTTTTGTTTCGGGCTGTGTTTTTGGCACCGTGCACAATTTGGAACGCTGTCCCGCTCTAACCGCCAATGTTTTACGAAAAGGTTCTCATTTACTTGGAATAAGGAACTAAATAGCAATAAGAAACCGCCCCAAGAAAAACACGAGGCACCTCCCTCCATGTTGTTCTGCTAATGTTCCTCAGCGAGGAACCAAGATTTGTATTTATACATCTCATTTAATTTCACTTCGCCTTCGCCACAGCCCTCTTGCAGTGCCATAACTCATCGTCACTCCTGGTGTAAGTCAGATAAGCAGTTAAATATTTAATATGTATCCCACAGATACGTTTGGGTTTGATCTGGGTCTCACAGGCACATGATTCACAAGCCCACCGTTGCTTTTACCGTGATCCGGCTCGCGGTGGGCTTACGTTACACGTGTTTATCAACACGTTGTTCATCATCTCGGCCCGCGCCGGCCTCCTCAATCTGAATTGCAAATCTGGCCGGTTAAAATCAATAGACGCGCAGCTCCTGATTCACGTGTGGGAGTGTAATTGGACAAAACATAAGGGCTGCTATTGCTTCTGACAGGTCATTTATCCCACTTTGTTTAATGGTAAGTGTGGCTGGCAATAGCGTGGCTTCAAAACGTGTCTGTTTTCTCTCTCGACGAGTGTCTGCTGTTTGAATGTTTGATACACAAGTGTTTACTTGTTTATGGATGGCGTAGCCGATATAGCAACAGTCATAAAAGCATAATCAAAACAAAGATGTTGAATATTTCATGATGTGGACTCGCTGGCTTGCAGATATTCTGAGTACAGTGTTTAACTAATGATGTTTAAATGCAAAATGGGAATTCTTAGACTTGCGTCGAGTGTTGGTTTGGGATGATCGGAAGAAGAATCATAGGAATCTTACTGACTTTCATTTTCAAGATATTTAAACACAGTCGCACAACAGAGGAGCTTCTGTGACAAGACAAATACTGACATCAGTTTGACTGATGATGCACATTATTCTCTCCATGTAAAGAAATAACATATCTGAATCTCAGCTGTCAAAACAAGTAACACATCAAAAGTAATTCACATTTTGCTTGTGTTGGGTTGTCCTTTTAGATAATGTCATAAAGAGATAGATATGGGGCTGCGTAAAGATTAATCGCGACTAATTGTTTGCAGAATTGTTTAGATAATATATATTCGTGTACTGTGTATAATAATTGTGTATAAATACACACACATGCATTTAAGAAATATTTATATGTGTATATGCGTTTTTATATTTATATCTTATATCATCTATAGATCTAAACATTCATTATATGTATGTTTTCTTAAATTATATATGCATGTGTGTGTACTTATAAATACATAATTATCATACACAATACACCAACATATGTTATGTAAGCACATTTTTTTATTGATTAATTGTTATGCAGCCCCAGACCCAGAGAGAGATGCTCAGATGTTGCTCTTTCATTGCTCAGTCGTGTTGTTTATGTATCAACTCAATTTCAGATGGTTCTCCAATAACTGGAGGAATAAAAACTGAAATACATGAGTGTGATTGTGGCAGAGGAGGTTTGAATAAATGTAGATTGTCGAGGTAAAGTAATCTGGATTTTGGGTTAATTTGATGAGAAATGTTAAAGATCATATTGAGATAATATTGACTTTTGATTGCAGACTTAAGAAATCTGAGCTCAGTTTGACACATTGTTGACTTCTCTTCTGAAACTAATGATTCTGACTCTTTTTCTCATTAGGAATATATGAGAGTCAGATGAGACTTTTCATTTAATCTTATTGATGTTTAGTAAAATAATTGTCATATTAAAGATATAGATATCTGGATTTTAATGATATCATACTCAGTAAATGTCTTTTCTGCAGTGGTGTAAATGTCCGCTTCACCCGTCATGATGTTAGACTCTTGAGTGAGATGTTGTCACCGTATAAGAGCTGAACTATGAGACAACGCCTCGTCTCCGGCTGACAGAGCTGAAATCTGTGTTAAGCGCTGCTCTCAGCTGAATGAGACGAGACGTCTGATGAAGAGAAGATGCTGTCTGCGCCGTGAGAGTTTTACAGACTGTCATGTTTGGCTTTAAGATGCCGTGTGTCAGCAAACATCTCAGCAGTCGGCCGTTTGAAGAGAGGTCAGAAATATTCGGACATTAGCGAGAGGAAACGCAAGGAATTTAATGAGTATGCTTCTTTATAGAGATAAAATGCTTTATCATGCCTCAGATATTAATATTAATGCTAAGATGACTGTTTTCCGTAATGCATGTTTGTTCCCATGAAAAGTGTTAACTGATTTAAGGATAAGCCATACAGTAGATGGATAGATGAAAAATAACCCTTTTTGAGGTTCAGCTCTGCCCGACTGAAAGCCAGAATAGTTTCTACATCTGAACTTTATGGAAATGGCATGTGCATTTATTCTGTCAGCAATCTGAAGCAATTTTAGGGAACAACCGTCTTTTTCACTCAAATTTTTTTGCCATAGTAAAAGTGACGTTTTTATTGCATTGAATCTTAAAAAAAAGAAATATGTGGGTGAAAAACAACCTAAAGGTCTATTAAAGTGTTTTAACACCTGGTCACTTCATGCGTCGCTCGCACGTTAGCTGCACCTGAGACTAATAAACCATTGGGAGACAGAAGACAGACACACAGACACTCTTTAGCGGCCGTTTACATGTCATGTCTGAAGATCGTAGACACCGTTTAGGGCGGGAGCGCTGAAATCTTGTCTTCCTAGAGAACCTGACTCGTGGTTATTTAGCATCTGCAGACGCCTTGATAAGAAGGATAAAACATTTCATATCGCATTTCCCAGGCCTTTTTTAGACACAACTGCATATGCAGAACGATAAAAAGCAAAATAACAGTGCCTGCCATTTCAGTCCAGCAAAAATAAAGAGTTATTCGTTTGCATTTTTCACGGGAATAGAAGTTCGGATTTATATCCGTTTAGCCGAGCCGCATTTATGTTGCCAAATGCAAATAAAACAGTTTTAACAAATCGGATAGATGTCCGATCAGAGGAAACAAAGCAGTGACCGGGTGTAAAAAGGCCCTTATATTTATAAGATGGTTTACGGTAACAATGTATCCATCAAACGTCAGCATGTTCATTAACAACTTTATTTTATTGATCCATCACTGCATTTTATTCATGAGTTCCATAAGAGAGAAAATGGGCTCAGGAAAGGTGGTTTGAAACTAATACTACTTTTATCTTAACTCAAACTGGACTTGAAACCAGTGTGACACCCGATTGTTAATGGTTCAGAGTTTAAAGGAGTAGTTCACTTCCAAAATACATTTTCATGGCCATTTACTCACCTCTATGTCATGACTGTTAGGAAGAGATGGTTCTTTAAACAGCAACGTTTTAGGAAAGTGTTTTTTTTGTGGTTGACTGTATGTTCTCCAAAATTGCACCCATCCTGCTGTTATTGTTTGTCGACTCTGTTTTTGAGCCGTACGTGAGATTTATGCCCCAATTACATTATGTAACATTTCAGATACGGTGTCCAGCAGTTGCTCAATTTGCTCAATTCAAAGACGTTTGCACATGTGGTAACAATATGACAGGGACGTGTGCGAAATTGACATCAGACCGGAACTTACTGCAACTTATTAATCTGATTTTATAGAATAGAGAAAAGTGCTTTTCATCTGCTTTAACACTTGTTGGGCTTGAAATTGATTCAGGAGTTCATCTTCATCAGCCGGGTGCAAAATGCTTGTGATTTGAAAATGGCTTTCTGCTTGTGATAAAGTCGGCTTGGCTGACATCTGTGTCGAGCTGCTTAATACTGTTGATCCAGAGAGACACTGTGTATCAGTCTGAGAGAAGAGAAAGTTCTCTGATCAATGGATAAAAAGTTTTAAAAGTTTTAAAAGACTTGAACTTGATTTTTAATTGCTGGTAATTCACTTTTTCTGTGTAAGTCACATTGACTCGTTCTTATGTGTTACACAATCTGTGTTCTCAGCTCTTCCCCGTTGAGTTGATTTGAAGAGTGTTTGGGTGAAGATTTAACATCTTCCAGGCGCCTCTCTCGCTCATGTTTTTTGGTAAAGCCCCTGAGGGCATCCGAGGGGTAACAGGGTTGACATTCCGTGAACGGCTGTTTGGGTAATAAAGTTGGTTTTCCGTTTTGTGTCTCCTTCAGATGGACCCTCTTCAGAAGGCTGTTTTACATCACACGTTTGGTGTTCCTGCTTCTACTAAAAGGAAATGTGTGTCGTGCACCGTGTGCAAGCTGAGGTTTAACTCACAGGTGAGAGAGCTGGAGATCTCTATATACAGTACACACCTGATGCTACAGACACACATTCAACTGACGTAACTTTAGAAGCAAACTACTTTTTTGGAACCAGACTTTTCTTTAGAAACTGACTTTAAAAATGTACTTTACTTTAGAATCTATTCTTAGGGTGTGTTCACATTTGTAGTTCGGTTCTCTTGTTTTTCAATGGTCCAGACCATTGAGTCTTGGTTTGCTTAGCATTTACACTGGGATTTTAACAGCAAAATTAAAGATACCAAACATACCAGCATACAGTAAGTATAAATTCACAGAGGTGATGTATGTTTTGATATGAATCAGTTTGGGTTATGCATGCTCAATGAATGCATGCGCATATGAGGGTATTTTAGCAAGGCGGTAACACACAAAGACCTCATGAAGTGAACGGCAGGAATTTCTCTGTTACACGTACAAGCGCAGATCTAATAAACACTCTTTTTATGTTACAATATCACTTGAATTTGGTTCGGATTTTGTTATCATTTCCTGTTTTTGGTTCGAGTAGATTCCTTTGGTCCGTGTTGCATCCGTATTTTAATCAACCATGCAAAAGTTTGTTTGAAAGCAGACCGAGACCCATCTTTTCAGCATAGCTCAGATGTAGCATTTACACAAATAAACCGCAATAACAGAGCAATCACACCAGTTCCTTATAATCAAACCAAACATGACATATGTGTACACACCCTTAGTTTGGAAACAGGATTTACTTTATAAACTGCCTCTAATGAACCAATATAGGCAAAGATGTTCATGAACTTCATTTCAATTAAGTGAAATTTGGGTCAAATTTTGCATATGTATTTATTGTTCATATTTATTGTTTTTGCCTTAAATTATATATGTATAACAAAAAAATTGCATACAATATAATTAATATTTATGTATTTCTATTTTAACAAAGAACAATTATTCAGACAGTTGAATGTTGTCATTTGGCATTAAACATTGTATTATCGTTGCCGTGATCCTACCTGCTATACTGCTGTACATCATCATCCACGGCGAGCATCACTGTCCTTTTGGTCAATCAAAGTCAACCTGTTTAAAGTTTAACTGTTTTATTTTCTATCCCTCATCCATCCCTTGTCATTCTCGGCTCAGCAGAACTGCAGAGTGACTCATTCCACCTGAGCTATTCAATCCAAATAGGATTATTTAAAAACAACATTTCCCATATCCTCTCTATTAGAATATTCATTTACTCTGTCACTGTCAGATATCAAGCTGTAATATCTGTGTGATTGAGGCCTATCTAACAATAATCACAGCTCATCGTGGGCATCAGTCACAGATGGGGCGGAACAGCTGCCGACCAATCCCATTTCCTGCAGCTGTCCAGTAGCCAATCACAGACAGGGCCTTGGTCTCTCAGGCATTCATGGCACGGCTCACGGTCAGTGAAACTCATTATTGGTTGCCCGAGCTCCAGCTCTGGAATCATGGGAGATTCTTGACGCTGGCCATTTTTTGTAATTAAACGACTTGTGGAGAGTTACACGGATGTAGCCTGGCGACTTTTAGAAAGGACGTTTGGTTTGGTCTATTTGAATGCGAGACGCTTGGTTATGCATTTTTCCGGGTGTATGAATTATGAATACAGTATATAATGGCAAGCGGGAGAGAAACCTTGTTAGTTCCCAGAGTGCTTTTCTCTTCGCCTGCCAAACGCAGTGACCTGGTCTCTAATTTGCTCGTCGGTTGATTGATTGATGGCATCATTTAACTGAGTCCCATCGCAGGTGCCCATCTTAGTTAAAGGCTCACTGAACAAAGCCCACTTTCTCCCACTCAGGCGTCGGCTCTCACCCGTCACAGAGACGGCTTTTGCATGTCACGCCTGTGATGAATGTTGGATTGCTGGATAGATTACACGTGACATTTATCTGTGTCACTGCCTTCTCCCCTTTGATTGGACGAGGACGAGGGCACGATAGCTGGAAGCTGTCGGGCAACAGCCCATTTATCTCGCCGTTAAAGCCATTTTCATAACAATATCCCGCTCAAATGATGTGTTACTTACAAACCCTGGTGATATAAATCTATATGAATGTAATCCGTATCCTGTGCTGCTATTTGTGCAAACACAATATATCAAAGGCGTTTAGGTGTCGTGGACTTTTATTGCTTTGCGTAAAAACCTTGTTTTTACAAAATGACTGGTAATGGAATGTGATGTTAAGAAATGTAAAAAGTGTTAGCCTGCGGCAGGCATCAAGTGTGTGGAGGGCTTGGTTTGGAAATAAGCAGGATAACAAATGGTATCATTTTGGTTAGTATCACAGCTGAAAGAGATCCTTAATGTTCTCTCAAAGTTCTCTCGAAGCAATTAAAAAAAAATGTTTCCATAATGTTCTATCAACATTGTGCTCAACTTTATAAAAACATTAGTCGAATGTTAGTATCATAAAACCCATTCTCACAGGAATGTGTGAAATTGTAACTGTACAACTGTAATCTATTAATTAGTGTTCATCGACACGAATTTCCTCTTTTTTTCGTGTCACTCACCACGAGAACTTTTCAATACACAGACCGCATGTGTCTGTACATTTATATATTTCTAACCTGATATCAAAGAAAGTCTCAAACACTTTAGGAGTAGCCAACACCTTACCTCGCCCCAAACCCTAAAATCACAACTGCTAAGAATAATTTAGCTAACAAAATGGCAAAGCAATGATAAATGGCTCCCCTAACCCCGGCCCTAAACCTAAAGTCATATCATAACAAAACATACGCATAAGATCGTAGGAAAGAGGAATTCACATGAATGAGCCATCTAAAATAGGTATGAATTCCCATCAGATTGCGTTGATATACATGTATATTTATACATATGAAAGATATTGTATTAAAGTACTTTTGATGGAAAGTTGTGCTGGGTGACACGAAAAAGGCGGAAATTCGTGTTGATGAACACGAATGAATAGATTTCGGTTTGTGACTGTTGCAACCGTAATAATGTTATTTATACAGTAGATTTTTAGTGGCAATGTGAATGTTTGCCAAACATTTCTGTTGATCTGTGGTTTTGTGATGTCTAGCATTTGCCTGACTGTGGCATTGGCTGTCTTATTTATTCACAGAAGTGTTTGGTTGTCTCTAGATCCTGTACTCAACGCCGCGAGCAAAGCTAAATAGACATCCGCGGGTTGGCGTTGAGGTAAACAAGAGCGAATGAAAGACGTTGTGTATGTGCGGTCCAGGAGAGTCATAATAAATCTAGTGTGAAGGTGATCTCTCATGACACGGAGCTCTGGAATCTTCCAGCATTGTGCCTGTGCTTATTTAAAGATTATGTTTCTGATGTTTTATGTATGCTGCTGCGTCAAAGGGATAATGGCCTCGTGTACCGAAGGCCTGGAGAGAGGATCTTCCTTACTTTCTGTCAAACTTTTTACTCCGCTAGTGAGGATGTGTTCCAAAACTGCCATGCTGTCTACCTCCCACATACAGACAGGCAGCAAATATCTAATCCCCGACTGAAAATCCACAGTTTTGCGTCTTCTCTCTCGGCCCTGACAGCTACTCTCAGATATGATATGTCAGCATCACTTGCATCGTCCTGATGCTCTCATCATTACTATAGTAACCCACGTACTAGAGTACTATAGCATGGTACACTCGACATTATATGCTCTGTCTTTGAATCACAAATTAACTTTGCACTCAAATAAGCAGAAATATTAGACATTCAATGTCTAAAAGGTTCAATTGTTAATTGTATCAAAGTACTTTAATCAGGGCTGTCAACATTAAGCATAAACAGATGTAATTTTTCAGATTAAAGCATTATAATATTTAACGCGAGTATCAAAGCATCCGTTTCTTTAGTCATCCTTTGTCTAGTGTTAAATGATAAAATCACACTCTTATTCATGTATAGGCCTTGAACCATTTAAGCGTGATTGAAAACAGTTGCTTGGATGCTTTTAGTACAGATTTACAGCTTTTTGAATTGAGAACTTAATTCAATTTTTGTATATTTCCTGCCTCTTAGACATGATAACTCTCAATTATACTGTACTTTAGTGTGTTACGGCTTTGATTTATGTTAAAATAAAGAAAAAGTAATCAATTTAACGGATTACTAATTACATCAGAATGTTTCCTTTCATTCATAAAAACATGTTGTTTTTTCTACATTAATTTGGATATTCAATGTGAAATTATAAGAATGTAAAAGTAGTTTTAAAAATATTAATGTTATATTAATAAAAAATGTGTGATTAATCAAAAAACAAAATTATTGATTGACAGCACTTATTGTAATTGACACAATCATTATTGAATGAATACGAAATATACTAAATATGGACATTTTCTGTGTTCATTTAAACCAACGGTTGGATTTTTTGTCTATACTCACTTTTTTGTGTTTTACATGTTCAAACATCTTTAAAGCCATTTTAATAATCATAAATAAACAATTATCACATAATCTAAGTTTGGTGGCCTCATTAACATGGGGGAAAAGAAGTAAAAAAATAGTTATATGTTATTTTGTTGTATGTTGTGTTGTTTTGTTACATTATGCCAACATCGGCATGGTTCTTTTTTTGCGCTTTAGCTTCAGTAAAACACTTCTCCATAAGCTTCTCTGGAGAAGTGCTGCATTGCCGAATGCCTTTCAAATATGCCAAAAAAACTATCTTTTAATGATGTACGTGTTTATTTTAGAAAATGTAACTTAAAAACAAATATTATAATAAGTAAATGGATACATCGGATTTATTATACAAATCTACACAAATAAACTATTGCAATTCTTAAAAAGAAACAGATATTTTCCTAACATGAAATAGTGGTGTGAAATGATATGTAGGGGGTCTGCTAGGTTTTAAAATGGAGCCAAAGACTCTGAAAGGGAAGGTAAAGCACAAAGCACAGCATCCGCGGTCCAGGCTTCCTCTGTTATACCGGGCAGCTGCCTTTCAACGTGTTCTCGGGCAGATCTGAAAGGCTTCTTGTCATTTGTACCCTCACAGATGGGCGCTGTTCAGGGACAGAATGTGATGGTGCCACATTGCAGTCGTGGTTCCAGCAGATTGTTCATAGCTCTTTTACCTCGCTCTCTGATTCTGCTAACACCTGGTTCCGGCTGGCCCTCGGCACGGGTTGGCCCTTTCTCTGTTCCCTAGAGTCAGGCACTGGCCCACTACAAAGGCACCAAACATGCCAAGAAGCTGAAATCCTTGGATGCCCCAAAATGCCTCAGACAGAAGAGCCCTCCGGCCACCAGAGAAAATATCAACAGTGAGCCGTCTAGAGGCCTCTCACCCGCCACGACGGCCAACAACGACGACAAAAGAGGTAAGAGATTGATCTTGTGCGCGTTGTTTGTCACTATTCTTCACTTTTATTCAATAAAACAACCTGAATGAGTCCCTCAAAAGCATTTTTTTAAATATTCAGATTTTTCTTAACGTATAAATGATAAATTGGGCGAGCCCTTTGCATTTTTTTCAGAGATTGTAAACATCGTTCTGCAGTTTATTGCCGTCTAATGCAACCGAGGATGAATTTAAGTGAATTTGCCGGCAGTGTCAGTGCTGTTGACCTCTGCTTTCTATTTCTGTCATAAACTTCTCTGTCTGACTGGAACCAGAAGATACGCCCAAAAGATCAGATGTATTATAGACACAAATCTTGCATTAATTTTGCAGATATTACACCAATATCTCCAGGATTGTGCCAATGGAAAAAGGCATGATGCCTAGTATAAGGGTTCTGGTTTTCATCAACCTTTACTGGTCTTGATGGTCGTCTGCTTAATAAATGAAGAATGCTTAACTTAAGTGCAGAGTATATTTGATGATTTTGGGGGTTTATTATTTTTTATGATTCCGGTATTGGATAAATTCTCTAAGGATTTTAGCAGGATCAGGTCTCATAGTCGCACATATTGCACACGGAATTAGGAATAAGATGCACTCAATACATCTGGAACCCGATGTGGAGCCAATGATTGACTCCACTTTTTCCTCTTTTCCAGCTTTAACTATTTGAAAACAACTTAAGAGTAATGTTAAGGGAATCACATTGTTCATTGCTTAGGATATAACATTGTACTTTTAACCCTACAATCTGCAAGAGATATCTGAGTCTAAATTAAAGGGACAGTTCAACAAAAATGAAAATTCTGTCATAATTTCCTCACCCTCACTTGTATATATGTCTTTGTTCTGCCTAACATAAAGGAAGATATTTGAAAAAATGTCAGTAACCAAACAGATCTCAGCCTCCATTTACTCCCATAATACTATGGGAGTCGATGGGGGTTGAGATCTGACATTCTTGCAGATATCTTCCTTTGTCTTACGCAGAAATGATGAGAATTTGATTTTAGGGTGAACTATCCCTTTATGTAAGGGATAATCCACGGCTAAGCATACATTAAAGGGGTCAATGACACGGCTAAAATGAACATTATAATTTGTTTTAGATGTGATGTAATGTTTATACACGATTTAAGGTTTGAAAGGCTGTATTTTCCACGTATGGTGCATGTTTGTATCTCCTCTTTGCTCCGCCTCTCTGAAACACACAGATTTTTTACAAAGCTCATGGCTCTGAAAAGCGAGGTGTGATATGATTGGCCAGTTCACCAGTGTGTTCCGACACTGCAATTGTACATGTCTCATTCATGCATGGGCAACTTATAACACACCACAGACACAGAAAGACATGTATTCGCGCCATATGACCCCTTTAAAGGATTTTAAGGCATGATGTGGATGCCAAGAACCACTCAACGCCAAGTGCATTTAAATCCTTTAAAAAAACACACTTTAAAACTCAGATCCCTTGAGCAATAAAAGAGCGACATCTGAGAAATATCATTTTCCTTTGGGTTGAAAAGAATCAAAAGTTTTGTCAGGAGATTTTGTCATTATTCAGTTTTGTGTTTATTTTGGACCTGTGTGACTTTCTCTCTTCTGTAAAACCCAAATGGCCTTTTTAACATAATTAGGCCGGCGAACGTCATACAAATAACTGCATAAAAAAAGAGCATCTCAGGATATTTCTTTTGTGTTTATGGAAGAAATTAAGAGTAATAGAGGATTGAAAAATGAATGAGGTCCAGTAAATAATGACTGAATTGTTATTGTTGGGGGATTTATTCCATTAAGACACAAGCGTTGCCTGAAGTCAACACAAGCCTTTATTATCTTTAAGCCCGTCTTTCAGAAACCTCTGAGCTAGAGGAAAATGCTATTTGTTTAGTCTGGTAGACATGACAACAAATAGGTAAACACGATAAGACGAGCTAATGTCAGCACTTCGTGTTTTCTGTACAATGTGCATACCCACAACAACAGCGTTCTGTTAACATCCGTTTTTTTTCTGGAATGAAAATCCGTGGGTTGAAACCCACCTCCGCTGTTATCGGAAAACTAATCAAGCCGGTATTGTTTGCATTAATAAGGCGTGTGAATACAGAAGGGCACGGTGACCCGGTAGAGTACGTGAGCGCTGGCCAAAACCGCCTGATAAATCACAACACGTTGCACTGAGCGAAACACACCAGCCGGCCGTCTTCACAGCGTTTGCTGCATGCCGGGCGTTTGTTTGTCAAAACGCGGTACGGTAATGAATATTAATGTGTGGGGATGTCAGCGAGATGAATTGTGGGGGCGGTTGAACGCTGCATTATCTGGAGTTTATTTTCCGCGTGTAATGAAAAGCAGAGACTCGGGCGCTAATAAGGAGCTCCAGAGAGCGGAAAGCACTGGGGGGATAGCGTGCTGTTTTGGAGAGGCTATTTAATGTGTTTCATTTAAGGTTTTTTCTTTTTCGCTGTTATTAAATAACAGTGGTTTGTCAGGGCTGGAGGTGAATCATGTGTGGGACGAGAGGTGTGTTGGTGTGTCCGCAATCTTAAACTGCAATGTTTTCGGGGGTATTCTGTCAGATTGTTCATCCTATTTTAGTCTTCTTTTATAAACCGCTCTAAATCCAATACTCAGAGCTTTAGAGACATTTTGGAGCATTTTTTTGGCTTATATGAAAATCAATATACAATATCTGTGTAAATGGTTTTGTGATTTCTGTTCTTTTTAGTAAAAATAAATCTGCTGTGATATTCTACAGGATTGTGTGTTTGTTACTATGTTGCAATATACTTTACTTTATAACACCTTTTACCCTCCTGGGCAAACTTTCATTAGATGTTGGTGCATGGCTGTGGGGATTTGAGCTCTTTCAGACACGAGAGCATCAGTGAGATCAGGTGCTGATGTTGAGTGATGTGGTCTGATTTATCTTAAATGTGTTCAGTGGGTTTAGGTGTAGACCAGATCACTCAAATTCTGTAAGAACATGTCAGGATGGACCTTTAAACACAGGTGTGCTGTAAGACCCTGTATGCAAAGCATTCTTACAAAGTAAAAAACTATAAAAATCACACAAATGTCGTTGTATGTAGCATTAACCTGTAGAAGGGGTTGTGAGCAGTTTCTTGGCGGGGACACTTCAGTTGATTTTGAAGTTAGGGTATTAATCTGTATCTTTTGGGGGGTAGATAAAGAAAAATAAGAAAAAATATTTAGTAAGCAAGTACTGTGTTAAAACTAAAGAATGGATGGTAGTTTAGTAAACTATTATAACTTTTTCTCAATCACATTTTTTCAAGTATCTGTACTTTGTGAGTGTTTATACTTTTAATAAAAAAATACTTTATCACATTATAAAGGATATGACATACTTTTTACTCTACCATTATTTCCTGAATACGTTATTTACATGGTTTTAATGTACTGAAGTAGATAAAAAACTAGTACTTTCCCTTTTTTAAAAGTAAAAATAGTAACAGAAAATACTAGATGTACTTAGTTTTGAAAAGGTTAAAAAACAACATTTATTTATTAAATATAGTGGAGTACAAAGTATGATACATGTATTTGCTTCATAATGAAGTGAAGTAAAATATTTTCTGAAGTAAAAACTAAATGTAATAAAAACATAACGCTTCATTATGTAAGGTCTTTTACACCTCTGAACACATAGTTGTGCATATTATATTACATATCTGTCAATATATTCTCCCAAAAATTACGCACTGGACCTTTAAGGACTATCCACCTCTTTTGAAAGCCATCACCTTATTACAGTTCATGGCAGCAAGCCTTTAATAATGATTTGTAAGTTGATCTCTCATGTAGGATTTCGCTGGAAATGTCAGTTTGATGTCCGCACATGTAAAGACAAGTACGTAAGAACCAGAATTTTATGTTTCAAACAGAGATGGAAGAAAAATGTTACAAATCGAAACTTTAGACTCTCAAATAGCTTCTTACCTAAATTTAAAACGAAAAATTTGTCTTATACGTCGCCTTAGGCAAATGCCTTTCTTGAAACGAACGAATGGGAACTGGAAATGCACTGCAAAAACTTTCTAACTTAGTATTTTTGTCTTGTTTCCAGTGCAAATGTGTGAAACTCGAGATGCATTTCAAGAAAATAAGTCTATGAAATTTCAGCTTAAAACAAGCCAAAGTAAATCTGCCAATGGGGTCAGAAATATAATCTTGAAGTTAGTGACTGAGAAAAAGATAAAACCTTAATTCAAGATAATTCTATAAATAAAGTATTTTTTATGCAGCGTGGCATGTAACCAGTATCAACTTCTGTGAGATCAGCAGAAATGGAGCCCATTAGAAAGAAAGAGAGATAGAGTGATGATATTTTCATTGATGTGATGCTCAGGATGGACAGAGGGCAGAGAGTCTTGTTGAAGATTAGAAGATGAATCAGCAGATATCCTGTAGTTGTGTGTGTGTGTAACAGAAATACCTTCACCATCTCGCTGTTCCAGTCCAGTGCTGCAGGAAATGTACCCTGATATTAGCTATTAAAGTGCAGATTGTCAAGGGAGGCACGCCAACTCACACAGACACGCACTGAAGGTAGAGAGAGGACCAGTCAGGGAAACTGAGGCCTTTGAGACGCTCAAACCGAGAGTTGGGGGTTTTTCATGTGATGCGTGTTGACTGTTCAGGGTTGAATTATAGCACCGCCGGTTAGTCCAGAGGACTTCAAAACTCTACTAAGAGTCCCTCTGTCCATACTGTACAGCAAAGTGAGCATTTTATATCAGAACGGGCCGTGAGGTTTAAAGGGGCACGCTTGAAGGTTTTGTGGAGGCATTTGTGATGACACAATGAAAAGAAATCGGTTTAGAGGAACATTTTTATATTTTGATGGAAGATTATGGAAGCACAAAAACTTCTCTCTTAAAATGATGTGAAGCTGTGATTTAAACACCACAAGACCAGAAACATTTATTAAAGTAGACTTTCTGTTTAAATGAGATTTGGAAAACACTAAATTAGGAGTTTTGCTCAAGTTTTGTGCTTTTCCAGTTTTTATGTCATTTAGTCTCACATGCCTTTTCTAGTGCTTCAGAAGAGTCTCAAACTGTGCTCAGAGGTCTGCAGTTAAACATCAGATGATGAGTGAAAAAGAAATGTTAGTACTCACACATGGGACATTTCTACTGTTCAGTGCCACTTCTACTGTTCAGAGTATTAACTCTATAATAAAAGGCTAAACTTTCCATGACTTTATTATCAATCTATAAGGAAAATGTATTTGTCCAACTCAGGATATTATGGTGTAGTCAGTATTATATAAGTCATATATTCAGAGTTTTTTACCATGTGACCCAGGCCAAATCTCCCCCCTGTTACAGGACATTCTCACCCCTCTTTAGGCGTTTAGAATTAATAGTTAATGTAATATTTACATTTTCTAAGAGCTTAAATGTCTCTCACTTTACCCTGCAACGGTATTTCAAAACAGTATTATTAAACAAGTATTATACAAGAATGTTGTGTTTATGCTTCATTATACTTTTAATAATATAAAGAGAGATTGAAGAGCTCTTTACCAAAACGCTATAAATCCATTTTAATAGTTTTCATGAAAATGACATTTCTTACCTAGACCCATACATTTTGTTAATATTTAATTTATCCTGTTAAAATGGTCTGTTGGCTCAGTCTGAACATGTTAAACAATGATTGTTAAATGAAACAACAATATTGTCGATTATAAATTCAAATTCCAAACGCTACAAATCCATCCTTTTTTTCAAAAAAATGTTGGTTTATTTATTTGTAAAAACAAAAAAACAAGAGAACATGAAACATATGACATCAGGGACTCATATTATAAATTAATATAAATCAAATAAATGCAAGTGCATGAAATAAATAACAGCCAAATAAAATAAATAGTAACAAACTAAATAGTAAAATAAAAAATTGTTTCAATTGTAGCGTTTGGAAAGAAACTGCATCTTGCAGTACATTTTAAACAATGAAATATAGCGATTTGGCATGTAACAATGATGGAGCAGTGAATAGGTTTAGTGGCATGACACACTCATTTTTTTAAATTTGGCATTTATTGCGTTTTGGAAAAGAGCTCTTCAGATTTTAATGCCCATTTTTAAGTGACTTCGTTTTGCATTTTGCAAGGTGCCAGAAAAACATGTATATGTGTTGATTTTATTTAATTCATAATAAAAACTGAAAGTGAACCGACCGAGTGGACAAAAGAGAAACAGGGTGGACACACATAACAGGTTGGACAATAACAGGAGTGACATCGTATGCCATTTCTTCTCATATGGTGAACAACAGGCTAGCACATGATGTGAAAAAGTATTGTTTCCTCTATAGAGAAGCATAACAGAGAGGACATGTTATGCTGTACACACACACACAGGAAGAAAGAAGTATTTGTAGATGTTATGATTGCAGTGTCATTTTTGCAGCATGCTATTGAATATAATTCCAGGAGAGAGTTGTTTTATTTTTGTACGGATAGATAGACAGACCTCAGATCCACTCCAGAGTCTGTGGGCTGTTTTCAGCACATCAATGCACTGGCCACAGTTCATACAGATTTAAGTTTGGTTTGACTTTAGATTTATTTTATTTTTTAAATATTTTATTTTATTTAAAAATTACTTTATACAGGTCAGTCAGACGAACCTTTATGTAAATGGTCAAAGGCCATCTCTGATCATCTACAGTATATAATTGGGCAGTGTGATGTCAGTAAACACATAAGACCTCTCTATATCGGTGTTTTATATAAGCTCTTACCTCGTATAAAATGTGAAGAATTTTTGAAAATGAGAATTTGGCGATTAATAGAAACAGGGCTGTGACAGGAACGTGTGGCCTTCAGGGACTGATTTGACATGTCTGTGTGATTTATAATGTGGTGTAATCATTATAATGAGAGCACTTAATCCAGGACGATGGTGAAAATCACAACTCAAGGGAACTTTCTGATGAGTGAGTATAATAATGAGGGTGGAGGGATTATCACTGCCCCTCTCATCAAACACCACAGACTGACAGCACGCTCGGGCACATGAATCATAAAATCATCCTTTAAACACTAGCAAATGTTTTTAGGGATCTTATATTTATTTGCTCATGATTAACAGTACACAACACATCACATTACCACAGAATATACACTTTAACAAGTTATTTACAGATTCTCTGTTTGCATTATCTGTCTCTCTTTCTGTCTGTTAACTTATCTTTCTAACTTTCTGTCTGTCTGTCCAACAGTATCTCTATTTATCTGTCTGTGTGCCTATGTATCTGTCTGTCTAACTGTCTGCCTGCCTGGATGTCTGTCTGTCTAACTGTCTGTCTTACTATATGTCTTTCTGTCTGTTTGTATCTCGGCCTGTCTGTCAGTCTATATCTCTGTCTGTCTTTCTGTCTGTCTACATCTGTGTCTGTCCGTCTAGCTATATATCTGTCTGTCTATATCTGTCTGTCTGTCAGTCTATATCTCTGTCTGTCTTTCTGTCTGTCCACATCTGTGTCTGTCCGTCTGCCTATGTATCTGTCTGTCTATCTCGGTCCGTCTATATCTGTGTCTGTCTGTCTTTCTGTCTGTCCATATCTCTGTATGTCTGTCTTACTATCCATCTTTCTGTCAGTCTATGTCTCTCTCTATTTGTCTATCTGTGTAACTGACTGTCCGTCTGTCTGTCTGTCTGTCTGACTAACAGTTTGTCTGCCTTTACGTCTGTCTACCTATTAATCTATTTATAAGTGTGCCAGTGTTCATTTGCTTTTTAACATGTTGCATAAAGAAACTGATGGCTAGACAACTTGAGGTCAAATAAATACGGTAAGTAAGTCATGAGGAAAAAGTGCAGAATTAAGGGATAGTCCCGGGGAAAGTGGGTTGCGTGGTCACAACCTACAAAATGTAGATTGATCACAGCCATTACAGTCATTAATGAGGAACAATTGATCTGTCTCTCTCTTTCTCTGTCTTTTGTACTTTATCTCTGTCCCTTTCACCTCCTGTGGCTCAGCGGTCAGTGTAGAGGGGATATAGATTATTACTACACTGGCACACAATCAAAGCGGCCGCTTCTCTCACAAATTACCTTTTAATGACTTATTTTCACACACAAATGGTGTTCAACTTAATCACACACACAATTAAAGACGCACACACACTAGTTGGGCAGCGCTGTGTGTGGGTTTTAGAGGATTCATTAAGTTTAATGCTGTTGTTCATCAGTATGTTCTTACCTCATTTGTATAAATAATAATGTATTCTTTTGAGTTGAGTGTACATTTATCAGCTCAAGTCACCTGAGGTCTGCAATCCCTAACTTTTGTTTGTCTAACTTTTACCTCTACTGTGGTTTTAAATAATGATTACACATCAATTCACACACATGCACACACATTGGCCTGCGGTCGAGTCTATGCCAGACTTCCTGTTTGTTGGTGGACTTCCTGTTTGAGGGTGGGCTTCCCGTTAATGGCTAATGCTCAGGTCAGCACTGCGGTGTGCCCGCTCATCTCATTTATACTTCATCTGAAGGTGAGACTCACATAAATGACCTTGTAGGCGTCTGGCTGTGGAGTAATGTCGAGCAGAGATGTGTTTAATATGCCTCTTCATTGGAGAAATAAAGCAGAGACCTCCTGCCGGATGGAAAATATTCACAAGGCAGTTAACTGAATTGCTCGGTCTGTTCACATTATATATTAACTGTATCGGCACATGGGTTTGGTGGAAGAGAGAGATACAGTATGCAGGTTTAGAGTTACTGTAGTATTATGAACGATCAAAAATATGAAAAATCATAATACAGTTGGGTATCAGTATCATTGATAGTAGACCCGTAGGAAAATTAACCATGTTTTTATTTTGGTAAAAGTGTAGGAACTATGCTTTTTGGCAGATTGGTTAATATGCTACGTTTTTTGGGAGATGACAAACTTATTAGGATTTCTGTAAATTGAAATGCACAAACCAGAAATAATAATACCTAATGAATATAGATGAGATGTCTCTTTATAGAACATCAAATAGTAACTTTTTTTAATTTTCATGTTTCCATTTATGAGGAATATGTTCTTTTCTGAAATAATCCTGAAAATGGCACTTATCTGATTATAAAAATCATGCCCTAAAAATAAAACAAATGCTATAAAAACTGGAAGAGAGACCTCACGTGTGTATTTGACCCACCAAATGTTGACATCTGTGCTGTTAGCTTAGTAAAAACCGTTGGTCCAAACTTTATTTTTTCATGGTAAAGTATTGATATTTTCACAGAATTGCCGTCATCTATTGTAGACTTGCTGTAATATTGTTTTTTTTTTATTCTATAATATAACATAATACCTAACAGCATATGTTTATATACATGCCTCAGGAAAAATTAGAGACTATTCTTAATGTTACTTTAATCATCATTTGTAGATTTTTTGTGCTCATTCCAGTCTAGTGAGGGTGAATTTCAACAAAATCAAACTTCAGGAATGACGTAAAGTCATCCAACAGCAATATGAAAGACTGAAAGCATGACAAGACACATAAAAATCCAGGATATCACATAAAACAATAATTGTTTAACGTTTCCTTAATAGATGTGGAAATATTACTATTGTATTGTTTAGATGTGAACGTGAACTTGTTTTCTTTGCATAATTTGAGGTTTGAAAAAAACACTATCTTTTATGTTTTTCTTACCTGTTTATCTAGTTCTCATTTTCTGCAAATGATTGGAAATTGAAACTATATTCGTATTTCAAATTTGGGAGAAATATTGTTAGTAGTTTACAGTACAAAACAAAATGATAATTTTACCTAAACGCATACCTAGAAATGGTAAATTCAGAAGGACTGAAAATCATTTTGTAATTGTCTCTTATTTTTTCCCGTGGATGTATGTGTTTATACTAGATAAAAGCTTTCCTGTAGCTCAGTGGTAAGAGCATTACGTTTACAACGCAAGGTTGTGGGTTCGATCCCAAGGGATTGAAAATACCTATGTAAAATGTATAGGATATAGCAATGTAAGTCGCTTTGGATAAAAGAGTCTGCCAAATGCCTAAAATGTAAATGTAAATGTAAAAGTGCTGTAAAAATAAATTTGACTTGTCTTGACCATTTGTATCACTTTTGTTTTACTAAAAATGTCATGGTGAAGTATTGTGGTGGGACCCTTAGAAAATTGTGGTAATAAAAGCAAAGACATGGTCACTATAGTTGAACCATAGTAAATTTTCGTAAGTGTTAATAATGGAGCACATAACATCATGGTGGTTGACATAAAAGCCCCATCATTTCTCCAGAGAACTGAACTTTCATGTGAGAACTTTCAGAAGAGTAATTGAATGTCCGTGTGTCTCCTCACAGTCTCCAGTCTGTAGTTGAGTGTCCTCTCACTTACAGCGGTCAAACTCGGCTGAAGTTTCCGTGCCAGAGCAGATTTAATAGAAACTGGAGTGTAAATGAAATTCTCTGTGTGCTGAGGCGTCGTGGTCAATGATGCTTTTCTGGCGCTGGAGAAATGTCTTCATTCGCCGCCGGCGCTGCCGTCCCACTGCATGGCTCAACAAGCTAATCTCTTTTAGCCAGCTGGTGAGCCTTTCAACATGGATGAGGAACTCCGGGCCTGCGCTCCAAATGCGTATGATTCTGTTGGACTGCGGCGGGATGTGCCGTGCGTCCGTGCCCGTCTTCTTTTAAAGCGACGCTCTGGGGTAAATAAGAGACTCTACTTAATGGGTCGCCAAATAGAAGGACGTAATTCAGTATCGATCGAGTCGCCGCATGTGCCTCCTCTGTGTTATTACTGTACAAAGAGTCCAGACCCCTTCAGACATTGATCAGTGCCCGCTGCCAAATCCAGAGCTCATCTGAGGCCGGTTAATCTTATTCTGGGTAATTCATTTTGATGTCAACTGTTTTAGGTTACGCCGCCGCTATCGATCTCATTGTTTGACACAGTTATTTTCCAGACGGTATCTTCTCGCGTGGATGAAAGAAACTCTTCAAAGCAAAGTAAATCCAGCAGTGGAAAGCCGGCCAAGAGAGAGACGTTTGATAACGTACTTATGTGTTGTTGACAGACGTACTGAAGGTTCCAGAGGTTGAGAGGTCTTCAGTGACATCGTGGATTTTGTGTTTATTTGTATTTGGTGTGTACTTACACATTTACAGAAGTATCCGATACCCAACCATCAAATTAATGCTTTAATGTGTTTGGGATTTTTTTGCGCATCAATGGATTTAAAATAAAGCTCTTTAGATCTAAATGAGTTTTCAGTTGTGTTTCATTTAAGTATCAAATTAATTTCAGATGCTTCTCCTTAAATGCTGAGGAGAAATAAAAATACAAAGAGCAATTGTTGAAGCATGAAGAGTTTAGAGGTGTAACATGAATTTAAAATAATCAGGATTTGAGTAATTTTAATGAGAAATGTTTCCGTTCATATTGAGATGTTCTCTTCTGAAACACGAATGACGTTTGTGAGATTTCTGACTCTTTTTCTCAGGAGAAACATCTGAGACACACATGACACTTAAAAGAAAGTTTCCATTTGCTCTCCGTTTGATCTCATTGATGTCTCAAAATAATGGACAGATTTATGAGATCTCATATGCCAATTTTCTCATGGGTAGGCACATTAGATAAAAATCTTTAGGATGTTTAATGATATCTTTTGGTTTAGTGTGTTCAGCGTGTAGGAAACATCAATATAGATTTCCAAGCATTCTTTACCATTAACTCTAATCATAAAATAGATTTTTTTGTGTATGAATGCAAAGATCTGATCTCACCTTAATCGGATCAGTCTGGAATTATTGTTCATGATAGAAAAGCTGAAACTAAATCCTTAAAAACTGTGATAACAACGTCTGCACTTACAGCCTTTGTCTTTGGTACAATTGCATAATTTAAAGACGTGACTTGATATATGTAAATAAACATTAATTGATAGACATCCTGTCGATGGGATTGTTTTTGAAATATAGATGTTTTAAATTTCCGTCAATTGTATTCGCATTCTTCCCAATCAATGTCCCTCTTCTTCTGTAGATGAAGGTCCTGGAGAGCTCGTGGCTCCTTCATCTCCCTCATCCACCCCCAACATGAGCCCCAGGGAGGCGGAGTCTACTTCAGTGTCAGGAGGTGAGGACGGCCCCTCCATCGCACCCAGCCCACCACATCAGACAGAACAAGAGAGTGAAGTGACATCAGAGATGGAGTCAGAGGAGAAGAAAGCCCTGCGTCTGCTCTACTGCTCTCTCTGTAAGGTGGCCGTCAACTCCGCATCCCAGCTGGAGGCGCACAACAGTGGTGAGGAGCATCTCTATGTGCCACTATCTGACCATGATAGTTGGTAAAAACTCTTTCAGTACTTCAGTTTGGCAAGAAACCTTCGAGATAGACCCGCCGTGAGCTCAGATGTTGTTTAAATGATGCTGACGCTTAAAGGTCACCCAAAGATGAATCTTTTGGATCATTTACTCATTCTCATGTCATTTCAAACCTGTATGACTTTCTTTCTTCCGAAGGACACAAATGAAGATATTTTGAAGAAGGTTGGTAACTAGGCAACATTAATCCCCATTGATTTCCATTGTATGAACACAAAACCACAGAGACATTTCTCAAAATATCTTCTTTTGGGTTCAACACACAGGTCACATACAGGTTTACATTACAACCACATGAGGGTGAATAATTGATGACAGAATTTTCATTTTCGCCTGAACTATCCCTTTAAATTTCCTTATTAAAGCATCTTTTATTAATGCATACAGGGAGGCAAAAACTCACTTTTATGCACTTTTATAACTCGGGGTGTATTAAAATAAAGGCAGCACATAACTTAACACAGCGCAGCAAAAATATATTCATTTATACTGAGGATTAATACATTGAAACAATTTACAGCGTGCCACAAAAGAATTTGCTTTGATAAATGAAACGCAGCAGTCCTAAAGACTAGATGCACAGCCCGGTGCGTACGGGATTGTTTTCTCTGGCAAAAGTGTCTCATTAAGATGATGAATGTTTTGAAGCTGCCATGTTCTGTTCCTCAGGCACCAAGCACAAGACCATGCTGGAGGCTCGCAGTGGAAGCGGTTCCATCAAATCTTTTCCCAGACCCGGGCTAAAAAGCAAGCTGTCGACGCCCACCAAGACAGACCTGGGCCTGCAGAACAAGATCTTTCACTGTGAAACCTGTGACGTGCACGTCAATTCAGAGACGCAACTCAAACAGGTGTCCCAACCCGCACTTTTTATCCAAAAACGCTAGCGGCTGCTCGGAGGAAACGTGTTATTGCTCAGATGTTTGGAGATCTGATGATAGTATCAGCCTAGTCTCAGATGGTTCTCCTAAAACAAATGAGAGTGTAATAGTTGAAAAGCATGAAGAGTATATGGAGGTGTAAAATCTATTAATATTATATATTTTTTCAGCTGAGTACTTACAATATCTCAAATGTTCAAAATAACTTTTACTATGATTGATTTGAACTCTTAAAACGGCGCAGTGTTATCACACCATCGGATTGGACAATTACTGTAACATCCATGACTAACAATTTAGTTTTAAACCTTACAATACATTTCACCAAATGTAACATTTATAAACTTTATTACTTTACCCTTTTCCGCTAACATGATTTCTCGTTCCCGTCTGATCGATGTATCAGCGGTTCCATCAGCGGTGGAGTTGAACATATCCCATCATTCCACACTTCTGCACAGCGTCATCAAGCCACGCGATTGTTGTTGTTTTGATCATGCGCCCTCTAGCGCTGTTTTCTACAAACTGTACCTTTAAATAATCTGGATTTGCGTCAATTTGTTGAGAAATGTTTCAGTTTAAATCGAGATCTTCAATAATATAGACTTTTGATAAATAGACGTGATAAATCTGAGCTCAGTTTGACACATTGTTGACATCTCTTCTCAAACTCTAATGCAAAATATCTCAAATGGAGACATCTGTGACTCTTATTCCGAGACGCAGATGAGATTTAAGCAAAAATGTCCATTTCCTGTCCATTTAATCTCATTATATCTAAGAATTTTTTTTATAAATTGTAAAATCAATGTTGTACTTTGATCTTAATTTGTGTCTAAAAAAACGTGTGTTTTTTGTTTAGCACATTAGCAGCAGACGCCACAAAGACAGAGCAGCGGGAAAGCCTTCCAAACCCAAGTACGGTCCTTACTGCAAAACCCAAAGAGGACAACCCAACCAGACGGTCAGTTCCTGCTTCACTTTAAAGCTCAAAAAATCTGATTTTAAAATGAACACACCTCATTTATTATTGAATATAAAAGAATAAACCCCACCTGTCCTCTACACAGCAGGTGAAGATGGCAGTGGGAGAAGACTTGTGTCCATCCCTGACAAGCAGGATAATGTCGTCACACCTGGCAGCTGTCGCCGCTGCTGTAAACTCCGCCTTTCCCCTGCGTGCCTGTCATAACCCCGCCCTCTTTCAGACTCAGACCCTCCCGGCCACGCTGCTCCGCCCGGCCCCGGGGCCAATCAGGACTGCTCACACTTCTGTACTGTTCGCCCCTTATTGACCTTTGAACTATGACCTCACATGCTTGGATCATCGCTTTTGTCACTCCATAACACCTCATCAAATGCGACATATCGCAATAATTTGAAATTAAAACAGGAGCCAGGTAACTATGCATTGTCCTTTTTATGTGACACACTGAAGCTATAAATGTTCCGGTGAGTTGTTTTTCATTATCATCACGGTACAATGTGTACGACATCAAAGGAAAAAAAAAAATATTTTTTTAAAGATATGCCATTATAATTTACTCGCTGTCATTCCTAGATGTATTATTTTCCGACTTCGGCGAAACGCAAGAATTGATGTTAGACAGAATGTCCGAGCTGTTTTTAAGACAAGGAAACGAAGTGATTCATATATAATCCAGTGTGCTGTTTCAAGCTTTGCGCCAACAAGAAATGTTTTTATTGGATATGAATTTTCTGTTCGTGACACAAAACTGATGTGTTTTCATTTCATAGCTCATTCATTGTATAAAAGAACAGCTTGGACATTGTGCTTTGTGTTTACTGAGGCAATAAAATAATACAGGTTTAAAAAAGTATGATGACGGTGAGATGTCGACAAAAATGGGCAGATTGTAATTTTAAATTTTGAGATGAAATTGTAAACAAAGATGTTATGGAGAGGGTTAATATTTGACTGCTGTTGCACTTTAGGATGTTGTTGTTGTAGACGTTCACTGCTTTTGATGACTAGAACCCTCCTGGTATCAACTGTTTGTGTAATGAGGTGATCACTGCTTCATACAGTATGTAAATGATGTGCGACAGGATTGGTGACGGGTCTGGTGGTGTCGGTTAAAGAACTACTTCTTTAAGAAAAGATCATGTTCCATTAAGATATTTTGTAAATTTCCTACCGTAATATCAAACTTTCTTTTGTGAGTGGATGCAGACAAATCAAAAACAAAAATGGCCCTTAAACACGTCTACAAACTTCACTCGCCGCTGGCCGCTCTTTGAGAATTAGCCATTCATGTTTGGTATCAATGTAAAGCTTAGAATTTATACTTCCGGGTTCATCTCCACAATGCCATTACAGCGGTAAGCCAATAGAGAGCATTAAAACAAACCTGTTTCTTGTAGCAATGTCGTGCTAAGCCTCCTCTAAATTCTCAGAATTTAGATTTTATTTTGCACCCTCAGAGTTTTAAATAGTTGTATCTTGGCCAAACGTCATCCCATCCAAAAAAAACATACTGTACGTCAATGGAAAGCTTATTTATTTAGCTTAAATGTTGACCCTTATTGTGGTCGAGGGTCTCACATCTTCAATCTTTCTATTTCATCTTAAAGCTACTGTACAATTTGTAACTTTTAGCTTTAAAAGAAACTCAGTGATTGAGCAAGTACATAAACCATTTGTGTCCGAAACTTTCTGCTTATCTTACCGCAATTCACAACAATAAGATTGAATAATAATGATGTTTTATATGCTGGGAACAATTTTGCAGTAGTTAGAGATACGCATATGAACTTTGATTCAATATTCAAACTGTTGGCGATGGAGCGGCAAAAGTTGATTTAATATTGAGCGATATGTAAACCGGATTGATCTTCCTGAAAACTGTAAACACTGCACCGCTGTGTTTAAGCATCTCGAATAAGTATTTTAGGTTAGTATTTTATCCAACAAATGAAAAATCTACATTTGGCAAACCCATTTCAAATCTTTGTCATTATTTTGTCAGATCCATTTGGTGTCACTTGCAGCACAGAAATGATACACACCACCATCTTTAACTGGAACACGCCTTGTCCATCCAAATCAGGTCATTAAAGAAGAGTTCACGTGTTCTTCATAGAGCACATTTCAGGTCTTGTGTTTGTGTGTTTCACACACTACATTGATTGAATGTGTTGTTTGACATGTTCATCCTGTGTGTTATTGACAACATGAATGTTGTGAAATGTGTTCAGTTAGAATTTGTGTCTTTGATTGATCTATGAGATGGAGAACTGTAAAAGATGCTGATCCAATCGAAAGCGAAAGAAATTTGTTCCAGCTCACATTAAGCCCTGCTGTAGCGTGCGTGTTTATGTGTGTGTGCACGCGTGTGTGTGGCAGGATGCAGGGGAAGATGAGCGCTTGATTTCCAAAGTAAAATCCTACTGATTCATGTCAAAGCAAGGTTAAAAAATATATTGGAATGTATGCAAAACAGATTATGTAAATGTGTAGGAGTGTGTTTGTTTGAGTTTGTGTGTTATTAAATGCCTTTCACCGGAAGATGTCCCTGGGAAAAATCTAATGAATATAACATTAGCTGCTGCGGGGTCACAACGCTTGTCTGTCTCTTCTTGCAATGTGAAAACAAACAAACAATTTCAAATAAAGAATCCTGCTTTGTAAGCCTGTTTATATGTAGAATTATTTCACTCACGTGGAGAGATTCATATATGACACACTCCTTTTTTACATACAGTACTTAAGGTACTTAAAACTAAGCAGAGTATCATTTCAGAAAACGTTTTCTTTTTTCTTATATTTCACAGTGGATAGAAAATGATTACGGTTGGGAACGACATGAGGGTGAGTAAAGTTTGACAAAGTTATTGTTTCAGCGCGAGCCATTCCTTGTATGGTTTGTGGGGAAAATGATCTTGACTTTGCTTGTGTTGGTTCACGAGACGGTACATGTGAGTCATACGCGCATCAATAATCCCTGAGATCTAATCGTACTTCTGCTCAACCACGACTAAAGTGTCTATAAAAGGCCAAGCTAAACATTGTTCTTGATCAAGTGTGTTCGTTTCCAGGTGTTGCGTGCCGTACAAAACACTCCCGTCATCAATTTTATTCTCTGACATCCAGTATGACTCATATGTGTCAGATGCTAATAAGTCAAGAGCCGGGGAGCTGAGCGACCGTCCTCTCCGTGGACCTTCTCATGAACTTTCTGGATGCTTTTGCGTATGTTCCGTAACGCTAGCAGAACGAAACGCTGGCCGTTGTATGTCCATCTCCACACGCTAATGCTGAACATCTGTATGTAGGAGTCTACATTGTTGTGTTTGAGAGAAAAGTCAGTTTTCTGATAGATGTTTTTTTTTTGGGTGAACCAGGAGCCAAATCAGATTTATCTTTTGAAATTTATTACACTGAATAATCCGACCACAGAATACACAGCACAATAGAGTTTACATGAAAAGAGAAGAATATTCATGTTTTAAAGGGACAGTTCACCCAAAAAATCTTTGAGCATTTTTATATTTTATGTTTTTAATTTTACAGCGCATATTTTTGTGTTTCACAGAAACAATTTTAAAGACGTTGTAACTATTTTATGTGGTGTTTAATATATATGTACTGTTTGATGGGCGCACATGCCTGGCCCGCAGTTAACTTCCGAGGTTAAGTTTGAGCCACATAACGTTTATGTTTTTACCGCTGAAACGTCTATAAATTTGTACAATGTGAAAAAAGGCAGATTTTACTAAAACATACAAATGAGATTGTATAAATTCATATGCATTAGCCTCATACGAAATGATAACAAACGACGAGGTCATATGGTGTTCGACACACGCAAGTATGAGTAAATAATCGGTCCGATTTTATTTCTATATTGAATATTTATTTTGTAACATTGTTGGATAATCTCATGTAAAAATTGTCATGAAACATGATTCAATTAAATTTTGTTGCTCTCCAGTTTTCCAAACGCATATGAACGACGGGATATTTTGAGAGCGCTGTGTCTTTGGCATGTGGGGTGGTAAATTTATGTTAAAAAATATAATTTTTTATATCCTGCCAGCGCAGCGTCTGGGCGCTTGAAAAATCCTCTCTGTGCCTGGGAGAAGATCTAAAGAAGACTAATAGAACATGACAATTGGTGAAACCCTCAGAGTACGAGCCGGTGAATTCCGCCGCACCGGTCGTCCTTGATTTCTGATCGTGACAAATGCAGTTATTAGCATTCTGGTCCGACAGGAACGAGATCTAATTCCTGCAGTCTTCAACAGTAACCTGCTAAATGCAGCCAGAACCGCAGTCGCACAGAGGAAGATCTGACCCTGCGTGATGCATCATGGGTAACTTTATGAATTAAAGCCAAATGTGAAACATCGGATATCTAATCCCGGCTGTTACCCTTCTAAGTGACAGATTTGATATCTTCAAAGACAATTATATGCTTTACTTTACTTTTAAGGAAGAAGAATGGAGATAATCTATTTCACTGACAGAAGGAGATGTAGGCCTATGTAATCTGGAGAGAGAGGAGGCTTCAGGCCGAGAGAGGGCAACAGTCATTAATATGCAACTCATTAATGTGGGTTTGGTTTGGAGGTAATGTAGCGTGCAGCAGTATTTATTGAATGAAAATGGATGGGGGTGGAACTATTTACTCTGTCAACGATTCCATCGTGATGAAATGTGGTCGCTAGATTTCATTTTTTATGCCGTTCGGTGTTTCGAATATATTTGGGAATCAAATCTAACTGGAGAAAAGAAATTACCTTATAATGTATATTTGTGCGATTTAAGAACACCAAGAGTAAGAATTTCTGTTTATCTCTATGGTGTTTTTGCTTGGCAGTTGTGTGCAGAATGTGACCATACGTTTTTAAGCAAGTCACCTCAAGTGTACCGCAAATGTACTTGTGATTTTTCTTTAAAGGTCCAGTGTATGAAATTTAGCAGCGTCTAGTGGTGAGGTTGCGAATTGCAACCAACGGCTCACTCCACCCTTCCCTTTCGAAGCGCTACGGTGGCTAACACAGGACTAGTATGTTGTCAAGTTTTCAGTTTATATGCTGAAGGATATAATGTATTTATGAAACGCGCTCTGTAAAGCAGTTTGTCCCTTTAGGGCTACTGTAGAAACAACATGGTGAATTCCATGCAAGGGGACCCGCGGTGTATGCATAGAAATAGTTCATTCTAAGGTAATAAAAACATAATGCTTCACTATGCAAGGTCTTAATAAATCTCTGAACACATAGTTTTGTATATTATATTGCATTTCTGTCTATAGATCCTCCAAAAAATGACTTTACCTTTGAGTGGAATTAACATCATAGTTAACTATTTATATGCTTTGGACACCTATTGGTATACTATTATGTATTTAGTTATCAATTTTTAACATAAGTTATCTGTTAACTTTAAGTGTTAAAGAGTAGACACGTCTACTAAACCTTGTGTACTTTGAATACTTCATTATTCTTCTAATCACTGTTTATCTCCATTGAAGATTGAGTACACTGTAAGACCAAATATATAGAGATTTTTCTGCCAGTATAAGTCAAGTTTACTTGCGTGTCATTTTATAGTATGAGAAGTTTCTTTTATCTAGTGTGATAGTATACTAAGAGCACACTTGAATAAACTTCAGTTTTTTGTAAGGGAAACAACCAACAGAAAATGAATGGATTGTCATTTCACATTGTCATCTATGATATATAATTTTAGATCTATATTTTCGATCACAGTTTCCTTCGTTTCACTGAATCTCGTTTTCACACGTGCATCTGTCCGTCACTGCTGACAGTAAGAGATTGTCGCCTTCTATGTGGTCACATGCACAATTTGCTCTGTTAACAATACAACATAAGCATTAAATAGCTGGAAACATGTACAGTATATATCACTAAGCATGAAGTTGAAACAGAATAAAAGCTGTTGTGTAGTAGAGAGTAAAAGAACATTATGGTGAAGTTTAACAGCTGCCTGCGGCTCCAGGACTGAGGCCATGACAGAAATGATACCTTGTTCTGTTAACCTGCTGAGCTCAAACAGGCGGCTTTAAGACTTGTTAAACCACAGTGTTTCTTTAAAGAGAACGAGAGAGGTCGTCTAAAATACATCAACTTAACAACCCCAAACCAGAGCACTTAAGGGAACCATTCACATCTACTCGAAGATCCTGTCGTCATTTACTCACCTTTATGTCATTCCAAATCCATTTTTTTCTTCTTCTGTAAAACACAAACTGATGGCTGATTGTTTGAGGTTTCATCTACAGTATACGATGAAAGTGGATAGTGATTTATGCTGCCTTTTCTCCAAAAAGAAAAAAGAATCCAGTCAATTTTAACAGGTTTCCTGGAGCTGTAGTGTAATGAATGCTGAAGAGTTTCCAGGGTGGTCATGTACTCGTACATTTGTATGGATTGAATGCACCGGAAATCACAAAAGAAAAGCGTCTGGCAAATGCATACATGTAATTGTACTTGTATAACACTTAAAATAAAAACACAACTCTTTAAACAGTGTTTTAGAGAACAAGAGGCATACTTTACAAAGACTATAAAAACACACAAACAATAAGAATATATATATATTCCAACTCACTGTAAAAAAAAAATGTTGGTTAAAAAAAATCTTATTTAATTCAACTTAGAAATATTAGTAAATTCAACAAGTTTAGTCAACTTAAAATATGAGTAATTCTGAATTTCTAGTTAAGTTCAATTAACTTACAATTTTAAGACAACCATTTTTAAGTTGAACTAACAAAAAATAAACAAATCATCTTTACAGTTTTGGAGTGTTCTGTTCTGTATTGTTCAAAACCTTTATCTGACACTTTTTCTGTGGATAAAGAAGATATGTTTTGATATTTTAGGATATTTATATTCAGCAGTTGTTCAAACAAGTCAAGTCAGTTTTGGTTATCAACGTTCTTCACAATGTTTATTTCGTGTTCTACAGAAGAAAGAAAGTCATTCAAGTTTGGAATCATATGAGGGTTAGTAAAGGATGAATTTAGAGTAAAAATGTAGCTTAAAATGACTTTTAAGCGATAACAAAACCCACCAAAGTTTCCAGTTCCTTTTCCCTTCTATCCCTTTTCTCCAAATTCATGCACCGTGCTTAATGCGTTTCTATAAAATTTTATAGTGTTTGCCTGTGGGTTGATCAAAGAATATGGCGAAAGGGAAAATGCATAAAATTGTTCATTAAGGATACATCTCAAGGGTCTGGGAAAGTCCAAATCTTTTCGGTTCATTTCCACAGGAGATAAAGACTGTTTGAACAAGAGTGATGTAAGTTATTAATAATGTCTGAGGCATTACACATGAACTGTTGCTAGGGGCTGTTACCTGGTTTGCTACAGAGAGTTTGACTGTATCCAGTCAGATCAAGACCAGTTTGATTAAATGGCAAATAACTACATCACAAAACTCTACTGTTAAAGGCTTTTTGTCTCCTGATCAGATCGCACGGCATTCACAACCTGTTTTAAGGAAACATATGATGGATTAGTGATGTCAGCTGAAAAGAAACTTGTTGCCGTTAAAATAATACTTGTATGTTGATGATATATTTAGAGAACAGACTCTTGAGACCTGATCTTCTTTGGAACATATGCACTGATGAATAATGCATAACAACCCTGTGAGGGAGCATTAAAGGATTTTTACCCCCAAAAACTGCCCCAAATTGATTTTCTTTGTATGAACATAAAACCTAAAAGACATCTTATGATGTTTTTCCGACATAAACATAAAAAAACTACAGAATATGTTATTATTGTTATTCAATTTATATAACTTATATTTTGTTTATTTAATCCTGTAGATTGGGTCTGTTTAAAGAAATAAATAAAGCACCATGTCTAATTAAATTCAGCACAAACATAAACATGCACTGAACATTTTCTCTCATTTTACTGATATTTGGATTTAAATCCAGTCTTGACTGTTTTATTCAGATGTGAGCAGATTGAACAGAGACGCTGTCACTTTCTGTGTTTTGGTTTGAAAGCCGGTCACTCTGAACTGGAGCAGAAAACAATCCCTCGCTTCTTTCATTCAAAAGGTGTTTTGGGGTGACAGTAATATATGCAGCGAGCACAGTTATCATTTTAATAGGACTGCCGGCGCAGTGTCCTCTCAGGGCAGAGGATGACAAGCGCAACAGAAGATGCGGGAAACAACACAGACGTCAACCGTGTCACCTTGTTCTTTCAATGTCCGAGCGTTCAAAAGAAGCATGAATTAACTTCAGCACTAACAATAAAGCACAGATGCCTGACACACAACACAAAACATCATACCTGCTTCGTTTATTAAAGATAGAAATATGCTTAGTTTAAATATGTATCACTAAAGTAAATGGTTTTTTAAACCATTCTTCCTATAGGCTAACTTACATGAGCCGTGTCCTTAATTCTGTTTCTTTTGAACAATTCTTAAATCAAATATTATCAATGTCAACATGTATGTCACTTGCTGTGAGGTCAATGAGGTCACATGCTCTGGTCAGTTCACGTTATGGTATTACTTAGGCTATCTCTGTGTTTATCGTTGTAAATAATTGCGCTTATATGTTGTGTTAGTGTAACCTTCTTGTAAGTGTTTGATGGTGTTTTTTTCATTCGATATATCTGTGTAAAATCCTAAATATGATTTAGTCACTGGTGTCAGCTGTCAAACCTTCTTGAAATAGACGAAGCCGTGTTCTCGATTCCTTCATCGAAGTTAATATCGTAGTAAACAATTGACAATTCAAAACTTGAATTGTTTGTATGGTGATGGCACATTTTTTAGATTTTATGAGGAAAGAAAAATAACAGAGGTGTTGCACCAAAACATATCTGAAGATGTTTCACGAAGCAAATGATGGTAAATAGACATTCATTTTTCAGTTGTGTTGCATGTTATGTGAGTGTCTGGGTATGAATGTGCCATGTGTGCCCAAATTCATTGGATCATGTCCAGTTTGCATGCATATTGATCTGGATTCAAACAAACCACAATGGCCTCTGGGTTAATTTCATAGAGATTAGACAACATTTTCATACCAATGTCATTTCACACTCTTTAACTGAGTTAAATTATAGTTTTTTCCTCTAGATTTAGACACACATACTTCATAGAGCAGGGCTTTTCAAACTTTATGATGCCAAGGACCCCCAAATATGATTAACCTTTTGTGAGGGACCCCCTTTTCTCAAATATATATATATATATATATATAGTTTTTTTTGTGTTAAGAAACGTTTAAAATGTGTTAGATAAATAATAAATAGGATATTATAAAGACAACACATTGTTTCTTAACCTCAATAGTCGGAAACAATTTCACTTTGAGTCCCAAAAAAGAAACCATAGTGAGAAAAACTCAACAACAATTCTGGAAACTATCAATAGCAAATAAATCAGATGAACACTGTGGACTTTTATCAATTGCAACCTTCTGGAGGCCCCCTGGGGGTCCCCGGACCCCATTTGAAAACCCCTGTATAGAGAACAGATGGGAAAGCACTATACTGCCATCTGCTGGACAGAAAGTGCACATGCATGTAAGAAGAAACTAGAACCCTGTTTAAAATAAAATATCAAAGCAAGTGGGATTTTGTAAGCCACACTTTTAAAGGAAGTCAAACATTTTTATGCAATTCCGTCAAAGATACTTTTAAAAACTTAGTGTCATACTATATGTATATGGATTTAGAGAAACTTGTGTGCACATTTAATATGATTACCTCTCTTATGAGGAGAACTGACTTCATACATTCAGTAAGTCAATGCAAACATGTATCAGACCAATTAAATGAGCTCATATTTGTTTGTAGATGTAACTTGCTTTTATATTTTCACACCTTGACATTTAGTGTAACTTGAGTGTCCAAATACTCAGACATTTTCCACTTTTAAGCAGGCATGCAAATTGATTTATGAGAAGGGAAAACTTTCTTGGTCTGTTTAAACACATTTGCATACACGTTTGCTAGGTCAAAGAAACTGAGTTTCCATGAGACTTTTGCTCAAGAAAATGGATGAGGAAATTAGTTGACATAATTGTACGAAATGACTAATACAGAGTAATAAATGTGTCCCGAGTGAAGCATTTAAAGGAATAGTTCACCTTTAACATGAAAATTCTGTCATTTACGCCCTCTTGTTATTTCATTCTTCTGCAGAACACAAAAGAAGATATTTTAAAAACTGTTGGGCCCTACTGACTTGCATTGGTTTTGTGTCTATACAATAAGTATATTGCTAATCCAAGAGTTTTGTTGGCAACATTCTTTAAAATATCTGTTTTTGCAGAAGAAAGAAATTCACAGGTTCACAATCAGAACAGGTTAAGTAAATATAGAGAATTTTAATTTTTAAGGTGAACTATTCCTTTTAGTGTCGATGGTGTTAATCTTTGTGCATTACGTCTTAAACAATATTTATATCAATTCTTGATGGATTTCACAAGAAAAGTTTAGCTTGATTTTTGGCAAAGTTTCAATCATAATACTATCATTATTCCTTTTTAAGTCTTCTGACATACTGTGCTAAATGGCTTCAGAATATCTTAGTATTAGCACCCTTAAGACCTTTTGAAGACATTTGTAAAATTGGTAAGGGACTTTAACCAAATAAAGGATCCAGGATTCATCGACATGAATATGGAATCAGAAAACTATGCAGCTTAATGTCAGATCATGTCACTGAATCTCACGCATCATAAGTTTGAACGTATATAAAATATAACTGAAATGTACTCCACCTTAAACAACGGCCACATCATGGATTTATACAATTCACCCCCTTTATTGGAAATATTCTTGTACCTGGACATTAAAAATCAATCAGTCCCTCAATCAGTGTTAATGCATTACATCAATTAATCAATTTGGTTTGAACACCTGGCGGTTAGTTGACCTTAGCTACCTGTGGTCCTTCAGGAGTGTTGTTTACATGTCCACTGTAGTCCATCATGAAATCATTTTGGATACAACAGGTAGCCACAATTTCATAACTAAAAAAAACGCAACTCAAAATTGTGCAATTCAATAGTTTCTTAGAAATAAAAACATTGAGAGCGTTTCGAGAGAAAGTACATAACAGACCACTGACTAAAAGTCAAGTTCATTTGTTAATAACACTACATACATTAAAAAACCATTCCAACGTGATTTTCTGTGAAAAGAAACTGGTAGTAAGATTTTAACGCGAAGCTGTACAGTGTGCAAATTTACCGTCTGTCAAGAGCTTTAATACACAGGCAAATGAAAATGGCTGTATTTAAAGTCATGCAGTTTTAATATTTTACAGTTCGTAAATCAATTTTCAAGATACTGCTTTAACACACAAACACACTCTTTTATTTTGAGAGGTTTGCTTTCGTCGGACAGCACATATAATTTACATTTGCCTGCAAACATGCCTCAAACAAGTGCTGAAGACGTCAGAGATTTCAAAACGGCACTGACACAAATAATGAGTTGCATGTGGCTTCCAGTAAGAAAACTCCTGGACATGTCCAAGATGCTGAAATAGTTCTTTGTTTGACATCTGAATTTATTATCAGGCCCACATGAAATTTGCAGTTTCAGACTTTTACACTCACATTTAGTTTCAAACACCCATCATCCTTTGCATGTCTGTGTAATGAAGTCAACATATTATATTAATTTCAAAGTTATCCAAGATATTCAGCTGTATTTTAATCTGGA
The DNA here is from genome assembly GCF_015846415.1 of Triplophysa dalaica. Lineage (NCBI taxonomy): Eukaryota > Metazoa > Chordata > Actinopteri > Cypriniformes > Nemacheilidae > Triplophysa > Triplophysa dalaica. Next base: position 21,482,760 of record NC_079553.1, on the reverse strand, counting down.
ATTGAATAATGAAGATTGTACAGGATGTAATTGCTCAAATGAATAAAGCTACTTTTTGCTTAAAAGTCATTGCTAAAAATATGTTTAAATAACATACAGTGTATTCAACCCAGAAACATACATTAGGAAAGTAAATGGGGTGAAATGCGAATGCATGTGTTATTTAAACTATCATTTTGGACGATGTACTCCACAGAATTTTGCAGAAAATGCTGATTTCATCTGGGCCTGACCATCGCTTGTCCAATGCAAAAGTAAGCGTAAGAAAAACGCAGAGATAGGAATACAGTCTAAATTAATAATAACAATAATAATGAAAGTAATTCATACAGCAGGTTAAAAATGTTTCACTGACTGTCTTCCTAGTTGTTATCTTTTATCAGTTCACCATTCGAATCATTACATCTAGTAATAGATGCACCTGAAGCCAACAGGCCCATTATTTTCATAATCTCATCAGAACTCAATGGCCTGTTCCACGAACAAGACCAATGGCAATATGGGTGTTATTAAGATCACACAGTGGTAGGAAAGGCTGTTCAGAGAACATCAGATGTATAGAGAAATGCTTAACTAGAATGAGAAGGTCCCACATCCCAAATGAAAGCCAATAACATAGACCAGCTGCTGATGAAGTATCTGGATGATTTCTGTTAAAAACAGCACAGTCGTATTAAAAGCCAAACCGATTCAATCTGACCCAGATCATGAGCAGGCCCGCGTGGAATCTGCAAACACCGAACAAAACCCTGTTTTTATTCACACCTCAGTTTAATGTTTTTTATTTTGGTCTCCCTATTCGGCACTGAAAATGTTTTCAGATTCCATCTGGGTCTGGTCATAAACTCAGGTCATGTTCTTGCACAGCCAGTCGCTTCCACATATCAAACACACACTTTCACTTTAAGACTCACACACTCTCTCTCTCTCAAGCGGGTTTGTTCTCCAGCTGAATTAAGTTAAAAATGTGTATTTAGCTTTTTGTAGTGATACATGCATCCAGTAGACTGCTGATTTACATATTTCCTTAAAAACAAAAAGTAAAAAAAGGTATTAGAAACACAGCTATACAGAGTCTTTAGCTAATCCGAGGAGCGAGGATTGGAAGGAGGAGCCCCATGTCCAGATGTGATGCTGTTAGGAGGTGATGAGCGCTGCCCTTCAGTTGCTACAGCAGGAAGCTTTCGCCGGCTGTGCTGTTTCTGTTAGATCCACACCTCTGTTGCGTCCTGTGTTGGGAACGGCAGGTTGCGGCTCACTCTTGGGTAGTTTCTTTGCTGTGGCAAATAGACAGACCAGAGAAATATTTCGTGAATTTGTGTTTTTATTTCAAAGTATCTTATGGAAAAGTAGTAAATGGTAACATACCGATAGCCATAAAAATTTCATTCACGTTCATTGACGTCTTGGCTGACGTCTCCATGAAAAGCAAACTGTTGTCGTCTGCGTATGACTGTGCATCCTGCGTACAAACAAAAGTCAGGGTTGAGGAAACTAGACAGACTCTTGTAAACAGACAGTTGTTAATGTCTGGAAGTCTGTTTGTGTGTTTATAAACACTTCCACGGCTCATTTGTGAGACCATCAGGACCTGCTCCTCTGTGAAAACATTACGAACCTGAAAGTCCAATGCTCTCTTGTTGGCAAGATCTGCCTTGTTTCCAGCCAACGCTATTACAATATTTGGACTGGCTTGTCTCTGAAGCTCTTTCACCCAGTTTTTCGCACGTGCAAACGATTCCTGAAGGGAAAAAGCACGAGTTCCTTTAAACATCTACATGTGAAGCGCAAACTCCAGATTCAAAATACTCTCTTTTTGTGCTTAAAGGGTCATGCATTTAGCTTTCTCTGTAAAGTGCATTTATAAAATTTCTCCATGATCCTTAGGACAAACCAAAGCTATAAAATGCCATGATTCTTCTTTAAAGTAGAGTAAATCTAGCAAGTGAAGACGTACTTCATTCGTGATGTCATACACCACTATGGCCGCCTGTGCTCCTCTGTAGTACATCGGGGCCAAACTGTGGTAGCGCTCCTGGCCGGCTGTATCCCAAATTTCAAACTTCACTGTTGTGTCATCCAAACATACCGTCTGAGTCAAGAAGGCCGCTGTTGGTGAGAGGACAGAGAACGGGTCGGATCATAATAAGGCAATTTGATTGTAATACACCAGAAAATATCATCACATTTGAGGATTAAAGTGTACACTGACAATGAAAGTACCTCCTATTGTGCTTTCCTGAAACTCGTGAAACTGTCCTTTTACGAAGCGAAGGACTAGACTGGATTTGCCCACGGCAGATTCGCCAAGAAGGACTAGCTTGAACTGACAGATCTTGTTGCCGGCGTTTGGCCCGTTAGGTCTCGTTGCTCCGGCTCTTCCTGCCATGACCTTAAACACCAATCTCCTGTACTGAAATCAAAAGTGTTTCTCACAAACGGCCGCTCCCAGATCTGCAAACAAAAATGATGATAATTAGTTCCTAGATTTTATTATTAATCTCCTCGCCAATAAACAAACTAACAATACTTCAAAGAGTTTTATGACTTGGTGATAGAGAGCAACACGTAGCCTGGGGTGGAAGTAGCGAATAACAACTACTCACTACTGCAAGTTTTTAAACTATTACAAGTATGTTTTTACTTCTGTAATTATATGTGTAGTTCGTTACAAATTAAAGTAAAACTTCTACTTCGCTAATTTTAAAATCACACTTTCTATCGAGTACAGTTTCTGCGGGAAAGGGACACAATAAGAAGGGTCCTCTGATATGTGAGATAAAAATTGTGTTTCTGCAGCATTACTCCGTTCGACAAGTGTCATCCAAACGGCTATTTAACGAGTCTATCCCTCAAGTGCTCTGCCCTTAGGGAACATGAATGCGATTGGAACATGCACAAGATTTCAAGCAGTTTCGATAACTGTAAATTACCAGTTATAATGTTGTAAGAACGTTCAGTTTCTTCAAATCGATCGATTCGCTAAACGTTTATAGGTTGTCGAAAGCTGCAGTGGTTACATTTATTTTGAACTTTAAAAGACATATACCTGTGGACTTTTTATGAAAGACCATGGACCACAACTCCAGGTAAAAAATCTTTACTGTTCTACCTACGAAATAATGTCACATACATCTTAAATGGCTTGCGGTTGAGTAAATTAACAGTCAGCTCCTCTATAGATATGTCCTTTCAATGCGTATCCATATGCAATTTTGGCTACAAATGCTTTTTTTACATGTAATTTGAGCTCTTATTTATTAATTTCTGGATAATGGGGCCTAGTACACATGAACATTGCTGGGAATAAGGGCTGTTGCAATATTGAGGAAAAATGCGATATGCGATAGCATGCTAAGTAATGCGATATTCAATATGCGATACAATATATATATGTATATATTTTTATTAATCAATTTAAATTATATTAAAATATATTTATAAATATATATAACCAACATGTGATTCACTTTATTTGATGAAAAAGAAAGGATCACTACAACTTCTGAAAGATTAATGAAAAATACTGCCATTTCTTTGAGGAGCTTCTTCGTTTTTGACACTAAATCGACAGAAGCAGCTGCGGATGGCTCGGGATGGCTCATCTTTGCTCGCTATGAAAGCTTTGCGAAGCGAACTGTTGATTGATTTGCGTCAGAGTACATGACCACTAGCATTCGCACGCACGTATATCCCAACTAACATCCACTTGCCAGATAGATACTACGATCTAAACTTTGACCATACATAACTTTTCGAATAATTAAATTGCTAATTTATTGCAAACCATTGTGATATGCATGTTGCAATGTGCACATTTGCGATATTTCGGTATATTGCACAGCGCTAATGGAAAAGCATAAATGAGCTCAGTTTGTGTTTTAAAAATATAAAATAAGTTTATTTGTTTATATCAGGGTTTTCCTGGCTCAAAATGAGGTGGAGGTGGTGCCATCCTAATCTTTCACATGCACGCACGCCCGCACAAACACACACGCCTGCGCTCACGATGTGTATTACTTTTTATAACACCAGTACTTATACTTCTAATGGAGTACAATTTCAGCAAAGCAACACTACTTGTCCTTAGTATCCTTAAGTACAAATTTCACGTACTCTACTCTCCCACACTGCACGTAGCTAATGAAACATAAAAAACAATAAATATAGTACTTAAATACTTTTTGTATATTAATTAGGATTTTGTTTATTTAGGTGACATGTTGCTGACTCAACATCGTCATGTCGGCATCGTCTATCCACCCAACCCTCGGTGACTTGATACAGGCCTGAAAGAAAATGTGCAAATTTGCTGATGGCTCCAGATTTAACACCTCTGTTTGTTCAGGGTTCCTTTAAAATTACAGCCAGGTTTGAAACTAAACTTGTGGCTTACTTGGATGACCAGAAGAAACTGTAACATACCTGTCCATAAAAATTGAATATCTACAGCAATATTAAGCCTCCCAATGAAATGAGTTCCTATGATAAGATCTCTAGATAAACATAGTTTATACAAAGAAAAAAACCCACATTTATTTGTATGTATACCAAGACTGTTTAGGTTAATTGATAAGCCAACCAGAACCTCCAATTATGATTTCATGTAACAATAGTTTCAGAAAGAATGTCTATTGTGCAGTACGTCATCGCATCTATTACATCCATACCAATGCAATCACGTGACTAAACCATGAACAACAGACACTATTCAGAGAGGGCAGACTCTGTTTAGCACTAAATATCTTTTGTGCTTGACCCAAAAACCCAGTGACGTCAGTGCCGTGTCCTAAAACAGCCAACAAACAAAACCAAGGCGGCCTTGGCAAGGCCTTTCTTAAAATGGAATACCAGCTTACTACTACTAAATATACACTCCACTGTCTTTTAAAATAGACGGATAACAGTAAGTTTAAGACAGTAGGCGACAAAGTTGACATTTTCAAATATTGTGTGTGTAATATACCAACTATATACAATAATATCAGTATGGTCCTGATACAGTGCACTACACTGTACATGAAACATCTCTTTAGATAATTTACTAGACTATAACTTACATGTTTTATAATAGATATGCACAGTATAGAACAAAGTGACAGTGCAACAGTGGTGATAAGACAATCCTCAACGTAGGTAGACATCTAAAATAGATAACAGGGGCTGAATTTAAATAGAAAAAAGAAACCAATAATAAAACGACTTGTTGTCCAGTTAGCACGATCTGATCATTCAAAACAAACCGAAGCACTTTTAAACCATATGGATTACAAACCACAAGAGTCAAATTCTACTTCCAAGTCAAATAAAATAAACCACAGTCGTTTACAACAAACTAAAAGTAAAAGCAAATGCATCTGTGTATCATAATATGACAGTCAGATGTGAAGCTCGAGCTAGTTACGTTAGCTCTAATGGTAACGGAGCTAACGGTAGTTGAGCTATTTCTCTCTCGTTTTCTATCTAACACACACATTTATTCTCTTCCACACTCGTGATATCGTGTCAGATGTGTTTAATCCGGCGATTATGTGTTTTCCCTGCTGCTGCGGTTCAAACTGCTCCCGAAAATTCAAGCTAATGTTGCTAATGCTAACTGAAAAACAGGCCGCGCGCTCGGAAAACATTGCGCCCGACACGTTACGAACTAACCTTTTCAAAGCAAGAACAGCATAAATTATTGAACAACGTGTTGTTTATTAAAAACAAGACCAACACAAATGAAACGGCGAAAACTGTACAAATATTTAAAGCCCAGACACTCGTACCTTCTTTTCGGTTCCTCCCAACTTCCCCTTCGCATCAAAACTGACGATGACGTGATCTGGCATCACTGAGAGTCAGGAAGAAATCGACTAATCTTATTTTTTGTTTTTTTTATACAACCATAGTTAGTATATTTAATTTATGTCACTTAATTTATGTCATATACAACACGTATTGATGTATTTTAATTACAACACGTATTTATGTATTTTAATTACACAAGACCTTATTGTATTGTGTCCTTATGTAGTGTTTAGCTTTTTTATGCATTATTAAACTAATAATATTTTTTTTCCTTTTATTCAATTACCAAATAATGTCAATATCATGACAAATAACGATTCTATTGCTACAATGTAATTCAGATTAAAATATTAAATAAATAAGCACTATACTTTCTGTATACATTTCACCGTCACCCCTCTGCAAACTGAACCTGATATTTGAAACGAAAGACTCTACTAAAATGTTTTGGAAAGATGTCTTAGGGTTTATTAAGAATGAAATATATATTGATTGTGTGTTATGTTTGAAGGATGTGGTACAAGGTTTATTGACTTCTATCAGTCCAAGAAACGTGAATTTTATCCTATGAATTTAGTTTTGTTACGTGCTAAATTCCACATTCATAAATCAAAATTTTTGAAAGATTTACGTTTCATTTTTTTCATGAAAGAATTTGAAAAATTCCTAATTTCAATCAAAATGTCAAAGAACAAAACAGCTGTCAGAGCAATTTATTTTCGTTTTTAATCTTATGTAATTCTCGTAATTTCCCCCTGGTCCTTTGTTTTGTTTGGTTATTTTTGGTAATTTGCATTGTTTGTTCAAGCATCAATGAAAAAACTGCGAGGAAAGACCTATTATGGCTAGAAAGGATACAGCTACCTCCACTTGGCATGCGCACTTCAATACCGCATATTTTGTCATGCTGTTAACACTTGATTAATATTCTTTATTATTGTGAGGTTATGTTTAGGGTAGGTGTAGGCGTTAGCGAGTGTAATTTATTGTAATTTTAAGTCGAGATTTGTCACCACTTCCGGCCGTAGCTGTATCCCTTCTAGCCACAACTTGTGGCGGTTTGACAAGACGGGATCCAGGAGTCTCTCCACTGGGCATGCGCACTTCAATGACGCATACTTTTTGTCACGCTCAAAACAGTTGATTAATATATATTTTTTGTTGTAAGGTTAAGTAGGGTTGGGTAGGTGAAGTTGTCAGCTAATGTAATTTAGTGTAATAATATGGCTAGATTTCGCACATCAGCCATAACCAGACACGCGCACCGTCTGTCAACTGACGTCATTTCCTTCAGGTCGTTGCCAGGTAACGGGACGCAGACTGCAAATGAAAACATGTTTGCATGGTTTTGTAAAAAGGTGATATAGACTGTAGTGTAAATAAACTGTATTAAAAGTGGGCCAGACATGAGTCTCGTGCATCAGTCTGAGCGGAAGTCATGCACGTGGAGACGCGGAGACACATTCCCAAGCATCCGTGCGGTAAGACTCGCTTCACTTTCATCTTTCCATCTATTATACTCAAATCTCATGACGTGCTGTGTATATGTTCTCAATATAATTTCCATGTAAAGGCAGGAAAGCTCATTCCAGTGGGTGACAGAGCAAAGACTTGTTTGCAGGACATTACACCAAGGGTGGGTCATGTAAAACAGCTTTGAAATGGCTTTGGATTTCCAGATGAAAAATACTGTACTATGTATTTCTTTGTGACTGTACATACCTCTTTTAAGATAACACTTTTAGTTGTGTGTGTTTCTAAAATAATTTCCCTCAGTGTGTAACTCCACCTGTGGTCAGAAAGTTTGTCCGTTCGGCTCAGCCGGCTGTAGGGTCAGTTCGAGTGTTTCATGGAAGGGCAAATGATCCAGATATCGCCAGTGCTGTAGTTCATGGTGTGATCACTAAATCATCCATATCTGTGAGTAGCACAGCCAGTCTTTATTAAATGATATGTTTTTAATATGTTTGAGGTTTAAACTTTTCTATTCATGGGTCATTTGCAACACAAAATAAAAAAACGTTATACTTTACATTTGCTCTGTATCATTAGACTTTATGTTTTACTTTAATATAATTGATATTTCCCTTAAGGAAAATGAAGCCTATTTTTTAATGTCAAGACAATTAAACACATTTTCCTCCACAATTCTAATTACCGTAATGCACAGAAATGACTGGATTACAGTAATGAGAATATAATGTGAACCATACCATTGAGAATAATGGTAACTGCAAAAAATTTACATAAAACCTCAAGAGTAGGCTGCAGCTTTTAGATGCATGGCAGTGATTAGAATATCTGGGGGAAATGTGCTCAAATCACAGTGATGATAATGCCACGATGCAAAAAATTCTGTATCAGTTTTGTATAACACCTTAAGTCAAAACCAAGTTTCTTTGGGGAGACATATGACCTGTTTAGCACTCGGAGCAATCATTTTATTCTTTGTGTACATGGATTTTTAGGCCGGATTAGTGATCAACCCTGCACCAAAGACACGCTTTCAAGAAAGCCTGCGACACCTTCAAGAAATCAATTATGCCACCAATCGGAAGGCTCCTCTTGGGAGGTCACAAGTTCAAGGGCCCGGTTTGCCAAGTTGGATTGATCCCGAGAAAACAACATTTGGTGTCACAACCCTCAAATGTAAATGTGTTTATGAAACCTCATTAGTACCGTGACGATTGAACATTCAATAGTTACAAAATATAAATATATATAAATGTACTAAACCTGCCTAAATAATCTAAAGAATTCAGAAAGTTAGGATTCACCCAAAAATTGAAAACTCATTCACTGGCCGTCTTGTTATTTCAAACCTGTATGACTTTCAGAGAACATATTTTAAAACCGGCACCCCTTCACATACATTGGTTTTGTGTCCATCCATACAAGAGAAGTGAATGGGTGCAAGTGTTTGATTACCAACTTTCTTCAAAATATATTCTTTTGTGTTCTAGGATAGGAAGTCATACAGGTTTAAAATGAAAGGAGAGTGAGTAACTGATAAACAAATTACATTTTTTAGTGAACTATCACTTTAAGAGATTTCTGTACAATTTGCTCGACAGACATAACTAAAACCATACATGTTGATTTTTACACAGTTTCTAATGCTGGTGAGATCATCAATCCACCCAAAACTGCACATCAGGTGCAAAATGAGGCTGAAGACAAACATCAACTCTACCTTCGCTCACATGGCTCCTATTTAGTAGGTCAGTCAAAAAGTCTCATTTCTGAAAATCGGCTTTTGATTGTAAACGCTTTGATTTGGCTTTAAATCAGAAAACGGTGTGTTTTTGTTGCTGCAGGGGAGCGTGTGGACCGAAAATATAACCGCGATCACTTTGACGCAGAAAGCCACTTTGGTGTCCAAACACCTCATCGCAATGACGGCAGGAACATCTCCAGATGTCTCCACTGGCTTTGTGACACACAACCGTAAACTCAAAATACACCATAACATAACAGCTTTCTATAGCTGAAGATCTAAAGTCATACATTGTCAATGTGGTTGTTAGGCACAATGACATGCGGTAATCACACATAAACTGTGTTTAATGAACATGCATTCTTATAAACGGCTGTCATTTTCAATATTCAAGTTATGATGGCATCTATATTCCATTTAGAGTTTTCCTAATGATAATGAAACATGGCAATGAACGCATTATCAGAAATGAACTGTTTGCTAATCTTCGTGTTTAAAGAAACAACAGTGCAACATTAGCTTCCAAACGCTGTGATGACTTCAGAGAGAAGACTCAGCCGAAGACAGGCAAAGTTCATGACCCGTAAGTCATTAAGAATATTGTTAAACGGACAGTTCATCCAAAAATGTCATCATTTACTCATGCTCGTGTAATTTCATACCTGTATAAATGATGTTCCGATGAACACAAAGAAAGATATTTGGAAGAATGTTAGTCATTATCAGTTCCGGGACATCACTGACTACCATAGAAGCAAGAATTAAATGGTAGAGAAGGGCGCCCGAGAACTCTGTTTTCCTAATTCTCCAAAATATCTCATTATGTGTTCAACAGAACAAAAATAAAATTCGTTTTTTCCTACTAGGGTAGTGGATGATGTCCCAGAACTGAAAATTGCTAACATTCTTCCAAAAAAAAATTTCTGTGATCATTCGAACAAATAAATCTATTACAGGTTTTTCATTTTTGGGTGAACTATCCCTTTAAATGTAAATGTTATTTTATACTGTAGTTTCTGCTGCTGTATTGCTTTCTCTCTGTCCATTCATTTCTAGAATTGAAGAGACATTAAATGTTCCCAAAGATCACACATTTGGAGTCTTGATGAAACCTGACGGCTTCGGTAATTTGATTCATCTAACATTCTGAATTTGATGTCAGGAGCTCGTATTGTAGAGAATTTATAGTCATGTTTTCTTTGCTAGGCATACGGTCTGTCTGAATGTGAGATTTTTTCATCTCTGCTCAGGTGCAGGTGACCTCCTCCATCAGACTCCACCTGAAGAGTATCTGAAAGGTAAAGACATACAGAGAACACTGCTCAATGCTGTTCGCCAGCACCTGAAGAGGTCTAACTACCAGAACTTCAGCTCACTACTGGAAGCGTTCAGATTCTATGACAAGGTAAAAAAAGTGTAAAAATTAGAGAAAGAATGTTCTGTTATCAAAATGTCCTTAAAATATTTGCCTGCTTTAACTTCCTTGCAGACTATTTCGAACCATCACTAACATTTTTATTGCACCGTGACCGTGTGTTTTTCTTTTCTATTTACAATTTGTTGCATTGGAAGCACTGAAATGCAGAAAATGTAAATCCACGTGTTGTTGTTGGCAAGATGCGTTTCATTATATTTAAGGTTATGTGTGCATGGGTCTTTATGCGCCACAGACGAAGCGAGGGAAAATAGATAAGGAGGACCTGAAGGAGGCCTGCCGCCACTTTAACATGATCATCAGTGAACCGGTGCTCGATGACCTCATGGATCACTGTGACGTTGATAAAGACGGACTGATCGACTTTTTGGAGTTTTCCAATTTTCTAAATTGGAAAGACAAAATGGCAATAAACAGTACGGAGCAGAAGATTCTCACAGGAGGTAAACTGAAGTCTGTATCCTTACAGAGATGTTTTGTGATCTCTGCGTTATTGGATTTTTTAAATGTTGTTTGAGGGATGGAGTTGTAGATTTATGTAACAAGAAGGACTGCTTGTATAAATACGTGTGCAGAGTTTAAGAGAAGTAAACAAAAGATATAGATCAAAACCAGAGATGTCAAAGGGTCAAAAACGGATATCCAACAAGTATAAACTGTTCAAAGTGCTACAGCGTTGCTGTACTGAAACCACTCAGTTCTTCATTATTTTCTATACATAGAATAACATTTAAGTTCACACCATGGTGAAAAAGTAAGCAAAAATGCGTCCTCAGTCAGTTTCGCTGGCATAAAAAGATACCATGTATCGAAAAACAAATGTCATGTTCATTTACAATTATGTTTAATAGATATATTATATTTTAAAAGCTATATTTACTACACTATATTTATGTATAGTGTATTCAGTCTGATTTATTTAAATGAATGGTGCACTATATAGAACATGGGTGTAGCTTTAAACAGTGATAAACAGTTAATAAAACAAAATGATCCATTATTAATGTGAATGGAAGAGAGAAGTCTGCCCCCGTGTGGTGGGAAGGGTTTATAACAGGCAGATGCAGCTCGGACGAATAATTCAGCGACATCTCCAATTCTACAGGAAAAAATCCAGTTAACCGAAATTTGAAACAATGTAGGGAATTTTTTTGTTCTGTCTGACTGTTGCATTCTGGTATTCTGTCAGATTGGCAGTGATAAATGTTTGTGCCAAATGCTAATGAATCACTTGTATGTTGCAGAGCAAGGGGCATGTACGACCCCAGCCAACATGCAGAGAACAGGCCTTCAGGTATCTGATGCTGTTAATTTCTTGGTGAGACCTGAGGACCTGGAGCCTGTTGAGGTGGGGTGCACCAGGAAGACCCCCAAAACCCTATCCAGGCCGAGATCTGTGAAGGACAGTTTCATCACCTCCTCTTCTCTCATCAATGCTGTCGTGGGGGGACATCCTACTATCAGTGAGTCAGACACACTTCACAATGTCTACGAAAGTGTTTCTTTTTTCATCCCTACACATTCATTGAATGTATGTTTGTCTAATGGATTGGAAAGATGTTTCCACTAAGTGAACGTTCAGAATCTGGCTCAAAAGTTTAGGATCTGTTTGTCTGTCCCAGCTATTACATATAAAACCTTAGCAACCTACCTAGTAAGCTTCTAGAACACCTACAAATCTGCAATTTTCGATGATAGATTATCGTACGTGTGGAGTGTCGTCAGTCCGGAGAGATCTAGCGGCCCCTCGTATCAAACGCATCTACGACAGGACCAACTACGGCGATGAATCAACAGTGTATGATCTGCTCCACCCACCATTGTATTCCTTTTACGGAGTGCATGAAGAACAGCTTTTTGGTCCTCGTGAAAAAGATGAGGTCAGTTTTGATGACAACATGACTCACTCCTAATTATAACATAGATAGTTAATGCTCTAAATGCTGTTTGGATGAGCTGTATTTAAAAGAAATGCTGACAGTCACCTGTGATCACACATTTAAGGCATGTGACATCAGTCTGAAACCATAGCTTTATATTAGACTAATAAACTGAGATTTTTGGGGGATTATTGTCATAAATAAATATAGCACTTTTGTCTTTAACCATGTTGCAGTTGCTGCTGTTTTATAAAAGCAATAACTAAGTAAAGTCATTAGAGTAATTTTACCATGGTAAAGCGGGAATGTTGACTTTTTTATTGCTTTCGGGTAGAACCACAGATAAATGACTCAATTCACCCATGATATCTGCTTGTTAAAGGGATAGTTAACTCACCCTCTTGTCATTTCAAACCTGTGTGACTTTCTTTCTTCAACAGAACTCAAAAGAAGATATTTGGGAGAATTTTGTTAGCCGGCAGCCATTCACTTGCATTGGTTCTGTCTCCATACAATAGAAGTGAATGGGTGCCGGCACTGTTCAGTTAACTTTCTTCAAAATATCTTCGTTTGAGTTCTGCGGAACAAAGGAAGTCATACAGGTTTGAAATGAGAACAGTGTGAGAAAAAAAGGTGCTTCAAAAGGTTCTTCGACGCCATAGCTGAACCTTCTGGTTCCATAAAGAACCTTTAACATCTTTCCGATTCACAAAAAAAAGGTAAAAAAGTATTTGACTGAATGGTTCTTTGTGGAACCAAACATGGTTCTTCTATGGCATCGTTGTGAAGAACCATTTAAGCACCTTTATTTTTAAGAGTGTAAATGATGTCAGAATTTCAAATTTTTGGGTAAACTATCCATTTAAGTCTTGATGTAGAGAATTCTTTTCCAGGTCCAAGCCTCCACTCGTTTCAATTCACTATTTAAACAGACCGTTATGAGCATTTTTAATTCATATTGCACATTTACGCACAACCTTAATAAACACACAGTGTTCTCTACAGTTTCACAGAATCTCTGACATCGATATTTAATAATCAATGTTTTGTAATGGAAATAAAGGCTTAGGAAACTTTAAAGGTTAGGACTTTAGTTTTTGTATAGTTTACAGCAAACTATAAGTGTGTATTAGCATTTGGTGTTGGAGCTTTTGGAGCGTTTGGACCCGGAGGCGGTAAAACGTGACGTCAGAATTAACAAGCATAGAAATTAATCACAAATGTCACTATGCTAACCAAAGCACTAATATTTATTAACAGATAGCACAGATATTCCAAAGAGTAGGTGTGAAGTTTTCGGATGAGACCTTTGAGGAGGCCTGGAAGCTGGCGTCAATGAGACATCCCACCGGTGATGTATGTGTGGAGAGCTTTCGAGACGTTCTCTCTGAACTACAGGCATGTTAAACTCAACACGTCAGTATTTTTCTTGTCTGTCAGGAATACGTTTATTTATTGTTTATTAACCGGTGAATAAACTCTTCAAATACACAAGCATATTTCAACAGTGTGATTCTTAAAAAATGAACGTTCATCTTAAAGTCCCTGTGAAAATAAAAAATAAAATGCCTATGAATGCCATGAAATATTGCAGCGTTTATTGTAAATAGTTTATCAATGTGGGTCATTCTCTTTTTTTAAATCCTGTGCCCTCATAAGCCCATTGCACATTGTGTCCGAAATTTGCATCTGAAATTTCCACATGTTAAAATTTAAATACGACCTCAAGTTGTGTCAATCACATTTACACACTGCCTCCAATATTTTCGTCCGTCATAAAAAAATTCGGACTGGGTTTGATTTTCTGCATTTTTCACATCTGTCAAGCAATTTAAGTGACATTTTTTTTTACAATTCAGTGAGCCAAATACGAAAAAACGCATATGAAAATTTCGGACTGTATGAGCAAAGACCTATAATCTTCAGTTTAAATCTGAAAATGCACTTCTGTCCTGTTGTGACTATCCACCTTAAATTACATATGTTAGACGACTTGGGCGGAGCATCGGTTAACTCCTCCCCTTCAACTGTCAGTCTGATGCCAGTTCCATATCAAAATGCCATGGCTGTTTTTTTACATTCAATCAAATCACAGAGAGAGACGAAAGCCACGGCCACTTTTTTTCATTAAACAATCCATTTCACTCTGATATGCGTAAAAATACAGAAGTAAAAACGATCACAACTTACGGTTCACAAGGAACAACGAACAAAATTTACCAGGCAGCCTTGTCCTAAACTTATGCCATTGGATGTTACAATATCAAAAATGAAGCATACTTACACTTGTCATCTATCAAGTTAAGTGATCTCATGTTTCCTTAAAGGCAGTTCTTATACCATTTAGACTGCGGGAAGAAACAATATTCAATGTAACTAAAATGCAAAAGTGATAACAATTACAACAGCAGTGTTTATTCTGAGGAGGAGGGAGGTTTAAATGCTTCTGACTTCTGTCTGTTATTAGTTCACATCCATTATTGGGTCAGCGGTAATTTCCGCCCTGTTATTTGTTTAATTGAGTCTCCTGTCAAATGAAGCGAGGGGGCCCGTCTGCAATAAAAAGTGCCCTCATCTAGCACAATAATAGTTCAGCTTAGTAATGAATTTTTGCCTCCCAGGATCACATTATTGAGTTTACTTGGAGGACGTATGCTGCATTTAGAGTTACAGAGAGATGGAGATTGCTGTCAATTACCATATACTCCCATAGGACCGTATCGCACAGTCTGTGTGCGTGCACTTTCTCAAATATTGTTTGGGCAAACTTTGTCATCTATTATGAATGATGGTCGAAAGACATCTGTTCTATAAACGCAGTATGTCTAGATTTTAATATCGTTTTAAAGTCAACCAGTAAACCGACCATATGAAACCTGTATATAACTTCTGTGCAACATAAATAGAAGATATTTTGAGAAATGTCTCTGTGGTTTTGTACTCATATAATGGAAGTCATTAGGGGTCAGTGTTGTTTGGTTGTCAACATTCTTCAAAATGTCTTCTTTTGTGTTCTGCTGAAGAAAGAACGCATTATAGGTCTGGAATGACATGAGGGCGAGTTAATGTTTTTTCGGCTGAACTATCCCTTTAAATATATAGACTGATCTGCTTTATTCAGAATTGCAAGCTAATGTTTGATACGATTTAATGTTTGGTACATTAAAGAGATTAATAAAAGCAAAGAGTCACTAATCCATAATAAAAGCCTAGAGGAATGCAAAATCAAGCACATTGATGTTTTTCTTTTCTTTTGTTTTGTTCTGTTCAGTTGTATTCGAAGCCGGCGTGATTAATTGCCTAATATGGTATTAACATATTTATTTCAATGGAAACGGGAGGTTTGATATCCACTGTTAATCATATTATGACTTGTCTGCACACATGTGACAAAACGCCTACGCCAGTCGAACAGAACAATCCATTACTGCCTTCAAAATTATAATCCCACCACCACATATTTCTTAATGATTTAGTGAATTTCAGTCAATGATAATTTGACTGCCTGTAAAGCCATGAATACATAACAATGACGAGACATAAAAGAGTTTTTTGAGAAACAGGATGACTTCACGCGGCTACTGTCACTTTAACAGAGGACTGATTTTAATATCTGAATCGGATGATAATTGGTCTCAGGACCCCATCTGTGGTTCTGTATGATCCGTGTCATTATTAAATGTCATTTATCTCGTTGGAAACACCGGAAGCTTATTCACAGCATGTCTGATCTGAAAAAGCTTTCACACGTGTACACTGTTAAGTCCACTTAGACGAGTGTCATAGTCTCTGTATTTTCATATTTGACACAATAAACATATCTTTGGAAAATGCAAATTATTATGAAAAGCAAGCGTGATATACCACTACCAAATAGAATAAAAATGATGATAATATAAGTTACAATGGAAATTGTTGCTTATAACTCTTCTTCAAACTGAGTGTCAGGGCAGGTCAGGAGACAAATGAAAACAAACATGTTGACAAATTTGGATTTTGTCAACCAAAACAAAAAACTCAAAGCTTTGGTGCGATAAGCAGCTTCGCATCACACCCTCTGTCGAGCGATTTGAAGTATGCCAGTTTTCCAAAGTTAACTTAAAAACGGCACTTTCTCGCTGAGCGACATCCGAGTCAAAGATGCTAATGTGACAGATGGAAAGATGTTTTGAAACACGAGCTCAAGACACGAGTACGCAAACAGCTGAGAAAGAACCTATTAGCGTCTATATATCCATCAAAGCAGTGCAGAATATAAATGTCTGTCATAAGAGAAGAATCCATTAAGTACACTTTAGATCATTTGTAGACGCTCCAGCATTTATCAGTCAGACTTATGGCTGTGTAGTTTACAGAGACGCTCGGCAGAATTTGTGTCTATGGGGAGGAAGATCTGTCAAATGAGGGGATGTCTCTACAAGTGCCATCAAATGAAGACAGTTTGCCTTCTAATTATGTTCTGTTTGCCACTCTTTGAAAGAGCGGTACAGTATATGAAATTTACCCTAGGGTGGCAAACATACACAAGCCATAAGTATTTGGAATGAAAACTAACCCTGCCATGAAAAATTGTGGGGCTGTAAGAAATTTCCTTGGATGACAGACAGCAGTTGTATTCTTCTAAGCGATTAAGTCAGATGAACGGCGTACATACATAAACGAAACAAATGAAATGTGGGGATGAAACTCACAAATCTATCCGTCACATTTAACCCTGAAAATCTAAAAGGAATGGAAATGTGAAATTTTGTTTCACATTGAGAAACATTAAGGTAATTGTGATATTATTTTAATTATAAGTAAACAAATAATAATGGGAATTTCCTAAAAAAAGTCCATTACAGTAATTAAATAAAGATTATTATTTTTATTTTAAGTTATATTTATAAATATTAATGGAATAAAACAAATCTAGTAATGGGAGCTGTACCTAAAAAAATAAATGAAAACATGTTTTATTTGATCAGCTTCAGTGTAGTCACCCTTTGAATAGAATTCGCAGAAATGTTTCTTGTAGTTTTATCAAGCTGATTTTTAAGAGCTCACTTCAGTCATTCATTAAAAAAAATTGTGCACACTACAAAATCGTTTCAAACATTCAGGCATACGCCTATAGACCAAAAGTCAAGTGACATATAATAACCTATAATGTAATATAGAAATATAGACTTAAACAGTCGCTGTACCGGTCTGTCATGGTAAAGAAGGAGCTGAGCCGCAGGGCGAAGCTCTCGATTTAGCGGTCAATCTATGATCTCAATCTACTCTCACCTATGGTCATGAGCTGTGGGTGATGACCGAAAGGACAAGATCCCGGATACAGGGCGGCCGAAATGAGTATTCTCCGCAGGGTGGCTGGGCGATCTCTTAGAGATAGGGTGAGAAGCTCAGTCACTCGGGAGGAGCTCAGTGTAGAGCCGCTGCTCCTCCACATCGAGAGGGGCCAGCTGAGGTGGCTCGGGCATCCTTTTCCGGATGCCCCCTGGACGCCTTCCCGGGAAGGTGTTCCGGGCATGTCCAACCGGTAGGCATGTCCCTGGAGGGACTATGTCTCCCGGCTGGCCTGGGAACGCCTCGGTGTCCCCCCCGGAAGAGCTGGAGGAAGTGTCTAGGGAGAGGGAAGTATGGGCATCCCTGCTTAGACTGCTGCCCCCGCGACCCGGCCCAGGATGAAGCGGAAGAAGATGGATGGATGGATGACGTTAAACAGATTTAGGCAAAATATTTATAGTTTTTCTTGTAATTTTTGAACTGGTGATATTATATATATGATATGAATTGTCTCAGAGGAATCTTGAAGATCTGGATGTTCTAGGGGGCCCCTACCCCCAAAACCAAAACCTCATCATGGTGTAGCAGAACGTCCTGCCTGCAGAACATGAAAGACATACAGGGTGATTTCTGCATACACAGTATCTTTTCAGCATGTACAGTATGCTTAATTAAATTTTACAGTTTAAATAGAATCATTTATCTTAAGCGACTTAATATACAAAAAATAGTCAAACAAGTTTTGGGTCAAAAGGGGACGAAGCGTAAATATCACATTGTCCTTAAGGGGGTGCTGTACTTTACCTGTTTACTTCAGTACGCACCACACTTCAAGGCAAAATAATTCAATTAAAAACAAGACGATTTTATTCCTGCTCTACTTCATTTGATCAGGTGTACTTACCAGTGTGATGACAGCATGATTGCTATGTTTAGTGTCACTTTTACTATGATATCTGTATTGTTGGACAACACGTTGCCCAGACTGTCTGCGCAGATGCCTGCGCGCTTTGAAAAGGCTGCGCAGTCGGCAGGTAAGCTTTTGCACCGATGCTTTGAATATGCGTCCAAACATTTTCATCGTTGGATCACCATTGCGCACTTTCTGCAATTGCGCAAGCTGATTTGTTCTTATAAATCTAGTTAATGTTCGCAAATTACAGTCGTCCTATCGATATGCTTTTCAAAGTATCAACAAGACCACCATCTACCCATAATGCTTTTGGCTATGA
Source organism: Triplophysa dalaica (assembly GCF_015846415.1). Lineage (NCBI taxonomy): Eukaryota > Metazoa > Chordata > Actinopteri > Cypriniformes > Nemacheilidae > Triplophysa > Triplophysa dalaica. Next base: position 21,463,935 of record NC_079553.1, on the reverse strand, counting down.
CCTGAGTCATTTCTCCAGTAGATGGAGGCAAAGGCTGGGGATTTTCGTCCGCGCACCAGCGGTATCCATGCGCCATGAGCGCCGACGCTTTGGGAACGATCACAATGTAAGTGCCATTTATTTCACGCAAGCACGCCGTTGCCTGCTGTTGTAAACTGTTTTACAGAAGAATATAAGAGAGGAAGGCTGGGGCTAGTTGTCACAATAAAAATATTTGTATTTTAGAGTCTAACATCCAGTTACGCATACACTTTCCCTGTAACGCGTTGGTCCCTTGATTCCTGGTTCAAAACAAAGTGTTCAAGCAGATTTGTTTAATGAATTGTGTCGTGTCAAGACAAAACTTTCGACTTTAGAATCTCATGTGAACAAGCTAACAGAGTAGACACATGCAGACAGGACTTAACTTTAAATGTTCTCATAAAGAAGGGATTTTATGTTGGGGCCAGTTTTCACAGAATGTTATGTTGTCATTTTAGGCAATTTATGTATCATCTTACTATACTGATGGTGCTTTTACTGGTCATTTTTGCAATTTCGTGAATTTACACGTTAAAATTATGACACTCTTTTATTTTATTATTTTCATCATTTTAATTTGGTCATTTTAGATTTTATAAAGCAATTATTGCGTTTTGAAGAAAAAAAACTTGAAAATCTGCACCCAGACCATATAAGTGTTGTGACACTGACGCCATTTTTTTGCTTTGACTATAAACTATCTTCACTTGGTGTCAAGGAGATTTTCAGTAGATGTATGAAGTTACATCAGGCGACACAGTAACAAAGTATTACAATTTCATGACATTATGGACCTATGAAACTTACGCAACAGTATATCGTTTTTAATCATTTAAAAGTAATCACTTTTGTTAAGTAAAGCGCTTTACTTGAAACTACACCAGTAATGATTATGGATAGAACTGTAAACCGAAATAAGAGCGATATTAATAGGTGAATCAAGTTTCGGTGTCGAATTATATAATGCAAATGAGTGACGCAGGTGGGCTGGCAGTTTAAAACGTGCCCCCTCCTTTAATCTAGCAGCGTCACCCAAACACACCTCACAGGTGCACAACATTATTGTTTCACAAGCTTAAATGTGATCAGCAGACCACAACATCATTAAAATCCTGCTGTTTCCGCTGATTACAGGTCATAAGCTTTTGTATTTGCCCGCTATCTGTGTTTTCTTTTCAAAACGATGATTATTCATTCAGGGTTACGCATAAAAAACGAAGATGACAGACACCTGCACAATTTACCCGCCCCTCCAAATTCTGTGACTATTTTTATTGATAAATAATTGCTATTGCAGCTCGTCATTATTGAATTTTCGCTCAGATATAAACCCTTTCTAAGATGTATTATAGTAATTATATCTGTCAGTCTGAAATGCTTTTACATCTGTGGGCTGAATGAATGGAATAATAAAAATCTTCCAGTTCCCATTTCAATTAATTGCTTCGCCGGAGTGATTCCAAACTTTGGGCTGTGATTTTATAGCGCAAAGAAACTCATAACAAAGTATCTCCATACAATTACAAGTCCATATAAATGCATGCAGTCTAGGGGAAAAAGTGTAATTCAATTAAATCTTTTGCTGTTGTTTCTGCTCTATTATAATGAGCTCATGAGTAGCATATGATGCTATAAAAATGGGTTTTATTGGACTTGTGTTGGATTTAAAGAGGAAATCATCTAGATTGCACAGAAATAAATCAATCAAAAGGAATGTAAGGACAGAACTGTCATCACACAAATATAGTTTGTTGTAAGTGTCCGCTCGGCACCTTTGAGGTTGTGATAGGCTGTCGTTTTACTATCCTTATGATATTTGATGCATGAAACCCTGGCATGGAAAGACACTTATTCACACCGAAGCAAAACTGTAGAGGGTTATGTGAGAGATATTTGGCGGTTCTGTTGAACACGTCTCTAACTCCGCCACCGATAATGAGCGAAATCGGTGCAAACGCGAAAGTAATAGTTTCAGATTTTTTCCCCAACGGATTATTTTCCGCACTTGTTTTTGTATCTATGCATAAATTAAAAAATCTGCTGAAATTTATTATTCATCTGAGATGTGATTAATATGCAAAATTATGCAAATTAAGATGCAATTAGGCTCCAATTCTCTAGTGGAATTTTCCATTATAATTTAATACAAAGTAACAGAGTAATTGGTGTCACGTGTAATTACGGTTACTCAAGTGTACTTTCAGGCATGCAAATGATGTGCTATATGTTGGTTATCCGATGCAAATGCGACGCTTTAACAAGTCGGGAGCGGCGAACGTGCGATTGTGCAATTGCTACATGACAGACGCGTAGAGCTGATTTCTGTTGCATTTCATTATTTTGCTGCCCTTGTCTGGGACGAACTTCTAATGCGTTTGTATAGATGCTTGAGAAGTGTGAAATATCTGTGCATTGTGACAACTTGATGACCATTAAATGAACCTCGTATCTTGAACTCGTGCGCTCAAGTTTGAAACTTTACCAAACACAGATGTCAAAGCGTCGAAAGAAAAACATGTAGTGTCAAACTTTCCAGGGTGATTAACATAAGTCGAGATCAGCTCCTTCTTGGGAGGTAAATTGATTTTGAATCGTTACAATGCCGGTTACATGACTTGCTTGACATCTAGCCCAATGACATTATAACACAGATGCTCGCTCATTGAGCGACGCCTTTTCTTTTCTCCCCGTATATTCCCTCTCTCTCTCCCTCTCTTCCTCCGAACAAAGACGTTGGCTCCTCACCCGCCCTCCCTCGGCTCCGCCGCCTCCGCGCCGTCCTCTTGCCCGCACAACTCTCTCAAAGAGCGTAATCCCTCAACAAAAATCGACGCACAATGGAAACTTGAGCTCAATCCTATAACGCGCAGCCGTGGCGCACAATACCCCCTCCCACCAGCCCCAGTCTTTGCCTCTTCAGGAACGCTAAATGCCCCGTGGCAGAAATCGCTCTTTATCCCTCCCAGCCCTCCTGATTAGAGGAATCCCGCTCTGGGCTTTGCCTATTAGAGCATGGCACGCTGCACGGGCTGCCCACTGCTCCCCACTTACCTATTACTCCACGCTCGAGGGGCTTAACTCACCCGCAGCCCTCAGATCCAGCGGATATCTGATGTTCTGACTGATAGGTGATGGAGTACTGAAATGTATACACGTAATCTCTTTTACGCTTAGAGATAAAGGATCCATTGGAGCCGCGGTGCGGTGGGTAGTGCACGTGCCCGAGGGCGAATCTGGCATGCGTCACACCGTCCTATCCGTTTTAATGGGCGCTGTCAATCAGCAGGCCATTAAGTCCAACAGACAGACAGATATTTGCTGCAAAGGCAAAGTAATACTAAAAGAATATTGTTTTTGGCTTTAAGAGATCTTGAGTTGAGATTGTAATAGAGGGAACTATTAATGCTCTGATGTTTCTCTTTTGTAGCTCAGAAGGAGATTTGATGGAGTCCTCACTTGTTTCATTTAAGTAGTGTTGAAATGCATAAAGATGTAAAATATTATAGATTGATGAGGTAAAATAATCTGGATTTGTGCAAATTTGGTGAGAAATGTTTGAGTTCATATTGAGATCTTCAATTCTGTGGACTTTTGATTGCAGACAAATCTGAGCATCAGTTTGAGACACTGTTGACATCTCTTTGATGTCCTCTAATGGGGACATCCGTGAGATTTCCGGGTGTTTTTCTCTAGAGAAACATCTTTGACGTAAGCAAAACTTTGCATTTGTTCTCCATGACTTGTTGATGTTGAATTAAAGGTTCTTTACAATAGTCTTTAGGGTTTGGGCTTTCAAAGCACCAGTTTTTGGATGACATTCTGGGAATTAAAAGTCGTTTCTCTGGCATTCGACTTGCCCTTTTGTTTCCGGCTGAAAGTTTCTTGCTTTAAAGAAAATGAGTCAGCACTTATTCACCCTCATGTTTTTTAAAACGTCCTTTCTTTCTTATGCAGAACACAAAAGAAGATATTTTGAGAAACGTCTGGGTGGTTTTGTGTTCATACAGGGCAAGTCGATGTTGTTTGGTTGCCAACATTCTTCACAATATCTTCTTTTGTGTTCAGCAGAAGAAAGAAAGTCATACAGGCTCTGAATGACTTGAGGTTGAATAATTGAAATTGAATATTTTTTATTTTTGAGTAAACTTTCTTTTAAAGTAAAAATGAGGTTTGAACACCTGACCCGAGTTGAGCGCAGGTGCAGAATGCAGTGGCAGACAAAGATATGTGTGCAACGACTTCACACCGAGTTTAACGTTTGGATGAACACCATTAGCATGCAGATATTTGCTTTTTTCCCTCTCAAGGCAAAAGGTCATGAATGTACAGATCAGGTTTAGAAATGTGTATGTGGAGTGCTGGTTTTGTGAGTCATTTGTGAATCACAGTGTGACCGTTTCCCATTTTTTTCTTGTTAGCATACTGTTCATTTCAATCCTCATTCTTTTTAAATGTGTCGTCTTTGTTAAAGCAATTCATCCGTAGGTGATATATAAACATGCACATTGATGCTCTCATGCTCTAAACGCAGCTTTAAATGTCAAAGTTGAATGTCAGGTGTTGAGAGATGATGCTTCTAAGAACAATGGCATTGAGGTGAGGTGCAACAAAAGATGCACAGCAAAGCAGGGCAGGAACTCGAACTGGGTTTGTGGCATCGGTATTGCAAACGATAATATAGGCCGACGCAGGTTCGCTTGTGTACTTCCTGCATGTGGCAGTTTAATAATAGCACGGCGGCTTCCAAGATGTAAAATAATGCCGCTACTTGAATCTCAGCCAAAGTGTGTTTAATGTGTCCCCTCGCTGCAGGAGCCGGGCTCCGGGCATGCAGGTTTGCACCGAGGGGAGCGTGGGTGAGGTCGATGTAATCTCACGTTGGAAGCGTAAATGTTCAGCCGGGTTCGTCTGTGTGTTCTTCCTCTCTCTGTGTTCGCAGAATGGCAGTGGAACGCGGCCCCCGTGTGAAGATTACATCGACGACACAGACAAACACGCCTTGCAGAAAGTAGGCCAAGCTGTGATGTTTCTGAGGAAGCGTGCCGTCTGTCCTCACCTGGCTGTGATATCACAGAAGGGGAAATGGTGCGTCGTGTCTGAAAATGTGGGAGATTTGTTTCGCCGTATCATATCGACTCGGCACGTGTCATAAGTGTGTTTAAGAAGTTTTCTCATAATGGAAAATGTCGCAAAATAATGTGAAGTGTAAAAAGATGCGACTAACCAAACTTCCAGTCACAACAGACCCTTGAAGTCATTTGTGAATGTGCCGTTTTTTGGATGTTCAGAAACTTTTAGAAACTTTTTTTAAGAATAATGTGCAAGGACGACAAGCAGTTAGACATATGTAGTTTATTAACCAAAAACAACCGGTATGATTAACAAGTTTTTTTCAACCAATGGCAGGCATTTGTTTTAAGAGACTGTTTAGAAATGTTTTTCTTTTGCATTTCTGTAAAATGAGTCACGCTCTGGTTATATCGACAAATAATAATAAATGCAAACAGTAAAAATGCTCCATGCAATTCAGTTTCCTGTGAAAATGCGAACCATGCAGAGTTGCACATATATAGAAAAATACAAAACATTTGCAAAAACATTCCCATTCTTCAGCGCTTGCACGCTTATCTAAAAAAAAGTGCACGTGACGTCATCACTAGCGTGACACCTCATTGGAGGCGTCAAAGGATAAAATGTTCATGAGTCATCTCACTACTGTAAACGCAGCATCTTTAGACTTCATTCCTATCAAATGGTTGAAGAATCACAAAGTGTCCACGTGTCGCAAACAAAGTACATTTCAATTGTGTGCCACGTTACACTTTGGACAAAAAGCAACCTTTCTTTTCTTTCTTTTTCTTCCTCTCTTTTTCCTTACTTTCTCGCTTCTTTCCCCTTCCTTTTTGATTGTTGGTTTGAATTAAAACCTAAATAAATGACAAATCACAAAGACTGACAGTTGTGTTATTGGCACGGCTTCATAGTGTCCATTCCTGTGCAAGTACACATACATAAAACGGCATTATTTGAAATATTTGCTCGGCAGATGTTTCTATTTCTTTTTTTTTAAATAAATAAATGAAGAAACAGAATAGGGCCTGGTGTTGGGAATAAACGCAGTAATTTGCTGCTTCTCTACACGGATTACTGTCACTCTTCGTCAGCTGCTGTGAGCGCTTGCCAGTCCTGTTTGCAATTTCTGGGCTTGTGTTGTACCTTGATATATTTGCCAAATGGATTTTATAGAGGCTGTAATTAAATTTAGTCCACCTTCACATGGTTTAGAAGGGCAGAGGCTGAATTTCTGCTTTGAGTGGGTTTTCCTACCGGTGTCCTCAAACACGTTAAAGCCTTAATGTCCATATTAACTCAATTTACTGCTAATATGTTTCATTTAGCAAAATATTGTAACGAAAAGTTTACATGTGCGATGCGGGAAAAGCACGTTTAAAATGCACATTTTTAAAAAAAATCTTTTTATTTTAAGAGCTATTTATTTAAAATACGTTGCATATAGTATGATGTTATAGAGCAACACTGTGTCGTCACCTCTTCATATTTTCAGAAAATTATATATTGGCCAGACAGGTTGAATTTTATCTACAATTCCTTTTTTATTGTCATTTAATTGTTTAACATTGGTCACTCGTCTCTCTAAACATATTACATTAAGATCACATTAAAGCTTTGAATAATTCTGATCATTCTGTCATCATTAATTCATCCTCATGTTATTCTGGGTGACTTTCGTTTTTCTGCAGAGCACAAAAGAAGATATTTTGAAGAATGTTGATACTAAACAACATTAAAACAAATTGAATTTAACTGTTTGAACATTTCTCAAAATATCTTCTTTTGTGTTCCACAGAAGAAAGAAGATCATACAGGTGCTGAACAATATGAGTGTGAATAAACAACGACAGAATTTGGATATTTAGAATATGAACAATCCAACCCACATCAGTCGACCCCTATAGTTTAAATTCTTCGAGATGTTGATTTAGTGCATTACACCCATACAGTAGCGCTTCATACGAGAGCATCTTTATAATAAATCACAGTGTGAAACATGAGGCGTTACACGGGCACACAGATGTGCATACACAAATTACATTCTGTTGGGCCATAATTACCCCTGGTTCGCTGGCCCTTTTGGATAGCAGTTACGTTGACATAATTCATTAGTGTTTGCCCGAAGAAATGATTTGAAATCTTTAAAGCTCCTTCAAGCATAATAACTATTAAGGGGCCACACGCAGGACTAAAGTGTTAAACGGTTTGTTAGAGTCAGCCGAGGTACAAGGGAGGATAAATAGAAATGATAGTTAATATACTGCACCAGTGGTTTTTAAAAAGTAAAACGTTGCTGCTGCTGCTGACACAGAAAACTGCAGCCGTGGCATGGCAACAGCCCTTCACGGATGCGCGCCACGAAATGCACAACGCCCACAAACAACACTTCACTTTCACAACTCTAAGAGGTTACGGCATTGCTCATGCCTGGCCACACAAATTTGATAACTAACAACATGTTTTGTACACCTGCGACGTACCCACATACAAACAAAGGGTGCGAATACTCTTATTTGATTAGGAGCACTTTTAAAACTTTACACTTCAGAAGTAGATTTGTTTTTGAGTCGCTGTGCAATCTACACTTTGGCTTGTTTGTGTTCGTATCTTAATTTGATCAAGCCGCACGTTATAACTGGTGAAAAGCCTTCTGGTAACAGTATGTTTTCCCAATGCTGCGCTGGTGTATTTTTGTCATTTATGAACTTAGGTGCAAATGAACAAGAAGGGGAAAGCTGTGAAACATGATCACATGACATGCAGATCAGGTGAAAATGTGTTTTTTTTACTCCAGCTTGCCTTTTGTGATTTGATGGAGATGTCTCTCATGTGTGTCAATAACCTCGAGGATGTAACAGATTATAATCTTGTGGATTTCTTTAAATTAATAAAAATACACCAAATCAACTAACAAGAGTGTTTTTCAACATTCCTTACGGCAATTTTATTTCAGGTTTACAACAACAAAGATTCGAAGTGAGACACGTTTACCATTGAAATCACAATGTAAATGATTTTAATGTAAATCTACAGCTCTACTGTTTATTTTTATTTGTTGATAGGGCAGTGTTGCCCAGTCCAACATGGCGGACAGGTTGACATATCGCAGCAACCGGCCAAAATATGTCAATAGTTACACTAGTGGAGTCATCCCACTGTGTCATTACACCTGACCCAGGAGACGATAACGCATTAGAACCCATTATAATTTTGTCAACACTGGATGCAGCCGTGTTTTGTGTCACGTCGGTTGCCTCAGGTGTAGACACGGTGTTAGTATTCAAAGAAAAAAATAGATGCAAATGTGTTAATTTTGTTTTATTTAATTATATTATTATTTTAAGTTACATCTCATTTTTAATTTTTAGTGTTAATGTTCATTTTAGTTTATTACTTAGTTATTTCCAATGAATAGTTTAGTATCTCAAACTTATATCAGCTATACCAACCTGCAACATTTTACATTTTTGTTTAGATTAAGTTTTCAAATATTATTAAACTCAATATTTTATTTCATTTCTATAAACAATTGTTTTAATAGGTTTCGTTTTGTTAAACCCTGGATTGAATTCTAGATGATTCAAGAATTATTTTTACAGATTGCTGATAGCTACACAAATGTAATGCAGATGTATTGCTGGAGCTCCTAGTAACAACTGGAATCCAGACATTCATACGTGGATTTGAAGATGTCATTTTGTGTCAGGTTTTGATCGTATTGACTACTCGTGAATGTAATACTAAGCAGCCTTTTTTTCCATCTAACTTCAAAGTTTTTGAAATCATTTCTTTCACAGTTTTTTCTCATTTGTTGTGTTTTTTACCCCGTCACTTAATCAGATTACCGACTCCGTCAAGTCCAGCTGCTTGTAGTTTCGGCAAATAATTCTGTGTTTTTTTCCCGTTTTCTTGTTCCTCCTATTGAATGCAGCCATTTTGCCTTAGTTTTGCCACTCAAGGGAGCACTGTAAACCCGGATAGGTTGGCAATACACAAACATTTTTAAGTTTTAGAGGTTCTTGGTTTAAGTGAGCAGAACTTTCAAAATTTGATTATGGTTAAATTCTTACCAGATCTTAGCAAGTGCGACTTAAATATTTAATTTATCCTTTTTATGAAATTAAGTAGATATAACTTGAATAACTACACCAAAATTGCATTTTTAAGTTAACTAAACTAAATTATTTATATATTTTTTGTTTGACATATGTTTTAGTCTTAAATCCATAAATCAAACAAGTTGACTTTTGCAACTCAAAATGAGCAAGTAGAGACTTGACAGAATTACAGAATTGGCACAGTTCCTGCTCACTGGTAAACAATGGTTACCACAAAACTGCAAAATGTGTCAAACTCTTCCAAATAGCTAAGAGAAGTGAACATTCTAACAAATCTTTAACTTTACTAAAAACATGTAAATAATTCATTTTATTTACTCTCCTAATGCAGTCTGACGCAAAGCATGCTGGGAATTGGAAATCCTTCTTGACCAATTGTGTTGAATAACTTGTTTAAATTAAGTAATTGAACAAGGAGTAAATGCATTTTTGAGTTGTAGTAAAATCTTCAAATTAATCAAAAATAATCATCATACTTTTCTCAAAAGTAAAAAAGGAACTTAAAATATTTGAGTAAGTAGAACTTGTTTTATAAAACTAAATTTACTTTACTTAATCTGTTACCTTAATCTGTTCTAAATTATTTTGAACATTTGGGTTTACAGTGAGCAGGCGTGAATGTGACGTCAATGCATACCCTCTATAGATCTATTTCACAGCGGCACGTGTACAAACTAGAAGTAGGGTAAACGCTTGTCCGGTCAATGCTCGGTTCACTACACAGAACAATTGAAGGAACCAGGAGAAATTAGTGCTCCCTTTATACTGATTGGTCTTACATTTATCAGTCCTTATTAATAAATAAATCCTATTTTTACATGTCCCAGTAAACCATGAATTGATCGGACAACATATGCTACTTTTGTTTTTTGTAAATAAATTAAATGCCTTAGAGAAAACAAGCTGAATGAATGAATGAATGGCTGGCTATGGCAGCATTGTGGCTGAAAAAACTTTTCCCCTACTTCCAGTCTCTGTCGCCATTTTGTGAAAAAGGCGTAATGGTGTCTGATGCCCCCAACATCTTTTGTGGTTAAGACCCGGTTTCGCACCTAAACCGAATTTCAGGACTGAATTCAGGTTGACAAATAGCTGCTCCCATCGGTTAGGCAACTTGTTTATTATTCGCACGGCCCGGCAAGCGCCATATATATGGGATTCCTCACTTTGTCTGGCATTTGTGTGTCTCCTTTTGAACCGAACAGCAGGAATTATTAGCGGCTTAGCACTTAGAAGGGGCCCAGTGATCCTGCGACGCTATAAGCCTCTTCCAAACCCCAAAGCTGCCCTTTTCTTATCCAACGCTATAGGAAACGTTCAAGCCCATTCTTATCGACTGTCTGCATCGAGGGTTTGGCAGATGTTGTTGATTTTAAAATTCATCTAAACAAAAAAGGCCGAAGATCAACATTTCCAATCAGAGATGAATCCAGGGAATTCCAGAAATGATTATTATTGAGAGCGCACGTCGATGCTTCCATGATGTGTGCAAGAGAGGTTTTCCGAACAGGGGGGAGGGAGGCAATACCAGAGCACCGCACCTCAGCGTCTCTAGTCCTGCAGATTTGGGGTGCGTGTGAAATCCGTGGCACCTCTCCTGCATTCCTGGCTGAATCAGTGCCATATCTGTGATGGACTGAGGCAGAAGAGAGAGATGAATACAGCTTAATCTTACACAGGCCACATGTGTGCGCATGATAACATGGATGCTTTCTTCCCGCGCTGGGCTGCGCTCGCCCGGCTGCCAGGTTGCTGCCTCAAACAGCCGTGTTTCGCTGCGATATTTAGCTCGCACCAGAAAAGAACCACGCCACTTCCCGAGGAGGGGGTTGATGCACGTTTTTGGATTTGGAGGGAAATTTCGTCGTAATTCCTGACACATTTCGGGAGACAGATTTGGGGCCTTTCAGCTGCAAACAATATACGACTATAAGCATATGACTCCTTTCTCACAAGCAGATATTTGATTTTAGACTGAGATGGAGATCATGAGTTATTTGTAAACGTGGACGGCAAGGACGTTTAGAGACCTGTCAGTTTTAAAGAGTGTTGTGCCTTTGGAAGTTTTTTTCCCCAACATTTTTGTTCTCCGTTTTTCCCACGACGTTCATTGTGATTGCATTAACATAAATGATTCTATAGTATCTTTGTCTGTAATTATGGCCCATGTTTGCGCAGCCTTGAGTCGTGAGTTTGGATGAAGCGCAGGTGTAGAGCCGGCGAGTCTAATGAGCAGACACAGACTCTTCTTCTCTTTAAACCGCAGCTCAATTAAAAAACACAGAATGTGATCTGATATTAACACAAAATTAATAGACGCTTACTAATTGATTCTATCAGATTCTGTGGCTAGCCTATATCTTCTGAGCAAACACACGGCTAACAAAGATATTGTCACCATATCAAAGTGGATTCTCTACAAAGTTTTATTTTGAATTTGTTTATTTTTTATTTAAGTGTGGTTTATTTGAATATTCATCTTCAATTCTCTAACGTATAAGGAAATATATGTAAGGAAGGAGTCTCCCTTTTTGAGATTGCACTCTGCACAAACGTTTTGTCCCGATTCATATTTCAGCACGTAGTTGTCTTTCTCCTTTTGATGTATCTGTCACGCCGAGGCATCAGAAATGATGACATCTGTTTGGAAGGCACGTTGTTTGTTTTCAGTAATAATGCATCTGCATCTCCTTCACTCACTCCTTAGTTTTTCAAGGAGATACAATTGTAATGTCAGATGCACCTCTAATTGAAAAGTTAATTATCTTCTGAAACCATCAGCTGTCACTTACCAGGATCAGATACCGCCGTCCTCCCCGGGGACTGACGTTCTTCTGGTCCTGATGGTTTGGGACCTTACGTTTTGTTGCATGTGAACGTTTGATGACTGAAGAGACCATTTATAGCTCGCCGTTTAATTGAAGTCAAATTAGCAGGACTGTACGCGCGCGTTAAATCACGTAGGAATTGTTTTTTATGCAGCTCCGCTAACACAATCAAACTTTCCATTAGCGCGCTTGCTTCTCTTTTTTTTTCATTTGAGACACCAGTGGTCTTAAAAAATATAAAGAAACCATTGACATGTAACCTGCTATTCCATTAGGATTGTGGAATAGCAGGTTACAAGTTTATTCGATGCATTAAAGCGGATGAAAGTGCTGAACAAAAGTAACATTACACACCAAAATTAATAGCATAAATAATAAAAAATAATAATATAATAATAATAATTCACTCAAAGCGCTTTACATGGAAGGATGAATCTCCTCAACCACCAACAATGTCCAGCATCCACATTGCTGATGCGACGGCAGCCATATTGCTCCAGAACGCTCACCACACATCAGCTTATTGGTGGAGAGGAGACAGAGTTATGACAACAACAACAACTCAAAATGCAAGAATAAAGATACCAATACGGATAAAAAATGTTTTTGAAGCAGTTGCCTTTCACCCTCACTCTTGTTTTTATCCAAACTACAGGGCTGTCAAACGATTGGTTGCCTTTAATCACTTACAGAATAGAAGTTTGTGTTTACATAATATATGTCTGTGTACTGTGCATATCAATGTTGTATTTATAAAAACCTACATATACTACATGTATACACATTTAAGAAAAATATTAATATTAATAAATGTTTGTATTTAATTTTAACTATTGGTAAATATAAATAATACATCTAAATATTTTCTAAATGTTCATGTGTTTATAAATACAAAATGAATATGCACAGTACACAGAGATGTATTATGTAAACACAAACATTTATTCAGTACACAATTAATCGCTAATAATCATTTGAAAGCCCTAGTTTGGATAATAACCAAAAGCGAAGGTGGAAGGCAGCTGGTTCCAAAACGTTTCTTTATCGTAAATTATGTAAAGGAGACATGATGTTATGCCATTTTTAAGTATTTATTAAGCAGCCACTTCTAGACACCGTGTTCACGATGGAACGTGTAGTTCATGTGCATTGAACTCATGACCTCAGGTGCCTCTTCACCAGTTGGAAAACATTTTGAAGGTCAGTCTTTAACAAATACAGTGAGCACAGACTTTCTCTATTTCAAATTGAATTTACTTTAAACAGTGAGTTCTTTTGTGCTTAATATGCATACAGTAAATCCGTAGCTTCTTATATGTTTATTCCATGCCGATGAAGAAAATTCATCAAAACACATTTATTTTTTTGCTCTGAAGATCTTGTGCTGCTTGTCAATCAGCTGGTTGAAATGGATGTGGGTGGATATCTCTCGATTTTATAGTTCAGGTCGATGCAGTGGGTCGAAACGTATGAATAAGCTTACAATCTTTATTACAAAAGCTTTATTCTCTGTTATTTATGTTTTTTTATGTTTATGCAATATGTAAAATATATTAGGAATGTGCATATATACGTATGTGTGTCTTTAAATTACTCACCTTATCTATTTATATAGGACCCCAGAATGAAGAATATAAGATTATTCATTTTGCACTTGATATATCCGTCAGATAGTATTGAAACCTTTGACAAAAATTAATTCAGAAAAGGCTTAAGAGGACGCACTGTCTCTGTACAGTATTCCCACGGCACGAAACTCACGACAGATTCAGAAATCAATCAGTTTTACTGTAATTCAGGAAGTACTCATAAATGAATACAATGAATTCCACACTTTAGATTTGACTCACCATTACTCACAGTATTTGACAGGACCTGGTGTTTTCTCTCTTTGTTGTGGCACTTTTCGTTTCAAAACTCCTACGGCTTACTTGAAGCAAATCATTGCTGGTCTTTCCACAACAAGTCTGACAGCACTCCTGCGGTGTTTGCAGAGATCTCTGTTTCCTCGTGTTGTTTTGTGCCTTTATTTTTAACAGATTTATTGTGAGACTGAAAAAATATGAAAGAAACGCGATTTGCATGCTCAGAAATTAGCACGCCAAAAGTGAAAATCTGCGAAAACTGCGACCTTATTTGTTCACAGTGAATATATATATTTACTCCAGCGTCTCGCTCAGAAGTTGTTGACGGGCTTCTGATGAAATCGAATGGTTGCATTACATTATATATTCAAATCAGCGAGAGGTAAAAATCCTCCAAATTGATCTAAATGTACATTTGCATGGTAAACCAAGCGGGTAGACCTTTCTTTTCTAGAGATCTACCTTCTGTGATGTGTCTGATAATACTACGGTACATTCAAATCCAACACAACACAAAGGTGTTTCCCTTTATAAAAAAGCAATAGACGTTTAAAAGAATCAAGGTGTGATAGGAAATGTTTGACCTTACTTAAAAATTTTCTGCTTTTGTATTTTTGTGGTTTCAGGCCCCTCCCCATGTGGGTATTTCCAACCAATTAAAAAGGTCGGTATGGCGGAGATGAGCTTTTCTGAAACCATGCACAGTCAATATCGGAGGTAAATTTGGTTTTGATTCTTAACGTTTTATCTCACCTCAACCTGCTAAAATGCTTTGTGACAAATGTGTCACCTGCATCCCATATCCTGAATTCACAGCCCCGGCTTAATCTTCAAAGCCCAGACCTTATGTTTTAAGCGATATAGTTCAGCGTGCCGTTGGCACCCCCAACCCTGTAGACGCTGCCGTTCCCCGAGCTGAACAAACGCTGGGGTTCTAGACGCATGGTAAGTTCCAGCCGTTGTGTTCAAGAATGAAATGCTGTGTCGGTATGGAAGTGTCCGGCATTGGCACGCGACTGATTCGTCTCCGGCATCGCCATCCGCCCCAGCGGCTCCAGCTTTCGTGCGGTGTCAGGCGGCGATATGCCGTTGAGAAGAACACCGTCCCTTATCGACGCCAATCCAGATGAACTCAAAGACACGCTCCCCCTGCATCTCTGGGCCCGCTTGCGCCACATTTGGGCAACGTTCGACTTGTTTCTGAGCGGAGGCAGACCTAAAGGCATAGGGGAGACCTAGCCAAGGTTCTCACAAGGCTGCAGGCCTCTGGGTTTGCTGGACCGCGGAGGCTTAAACCCCCTGTGTCCCTCCGGAAATCCTGGCCAACTCGGAAATCCCGGCAGTCCTGGAGTGATATCTGAGAGGTGGATGGGTATGATATGCCTTCCACAAGAGTCCGTTTGCATCGCGCTGAATTCTGAAAGGGATGAAAGAGGCGTGTTGGCTGCTGTCTTGGAGCGTGCGGACCAACTCTGCCTTTTTGTATTCGCATGCACGCTGCTAAGTTTGGGAAGAGATGAGTGCGTTTAAGTGAGGGAGTGAGTGACCGTGTGCTTCTGTGTTTCATTGTTTGCCTGTTGATTTGTGTGGAATCACGTTGCACTTGTACACCAGTGCCCAAAAGTGACGACCAACTTTGGGAAATTTTACATCTTTGCTTCTTATTCAAATATTTAGTTGTGCTGGGAGTGAAAACTGAGGCTCAGCTTTAACAATTTATTTTAAAAGAATTAAAAAGAAAATTACACCCTTTCTTCAAAAACAAGAGTGAATTAACAAAATGTGTGTAGCCGATAGAAGTTTTATGAGGTTTTAAAATTCATATTTAACTATCCCTGAGCCACTTTTTACCAAATATTTGGTCCAACGTTTTTTTGATGGTTTAAATTAACCTGAAGGGTTGGCCACTACTGTATATGGCTTGTTGTTTTTTCACAAACACATTTTCTTCTAAAATCAAGAAACTTTGGTCTTCAAGGCACTGATTCTCAAACTGGGGACCTGAGATGGATCCAGGGGGACCACAGTTTAGGTGGCATTTTATAAAGTATGAAAACTTATCATACATTTTGTGCAATCAAACATCATAAAAATAAGACCACCAACCAAAAAAAGGTGTTTCAGCATTGTATAATTGTGTATGTTTTTTGTGTTATTAACATTTTTTGTTTTTTGAAGTCTTTATTTTATTTTGGGGCCCACAAAGCAATGCACTCTACACAAAGGGGGCCTTAAAATAAAAAAGTTTGAGAACCACTGCTTTAAGGGGTCATTTGAGGAACCAAATTCTCGTTGGAGATAAAAGTTTTCGTTGTACTTTGACAACGTGATTTATGAAAGCAAACTTTATAAACTTGTCTCCTCTATTATAAAATTTATTGAAACTGCCACTGCAACAAAATGCTGGTACATCCTAAACTTTTTGACATCTAAAAACGTTTTCGGCACGTTCCTGATATCATAAGTGGACCTCTGGGAAAATCAACATTTTAAATGATACGCTAAGACCCCTTTAATAGCTTTTGTACTGGCAAAGCGTTCAGATCAATGACAGATTGCTGTAATTCTTAATTCAGACACCAAACATTTCCTGCCTCTTTCTGTCGGCTCTGCCCAAATGGTTTTGATTAATTCAGACAGGAAATGCTTGTGAAAGAGATTTATATCTGGATTCATCTGCAAAATAATCAAATCATTACCAGCTAATGACAGCGGCGTGACGGATGATGTAGACATTCGCCAGGTCCCAGAAACGGTGGAGCCCGTCGACGCGGAGGATGCCGGCCCCACATGTCACAGCTCGAGCGTAATTGTGTCTCTGCCGTTCTCAGATCAGCCGAGGCGCAGACAATCCTGTTGTTAATGAAGTCGTCTGAGGCAGCTGCAATTACTGACTTCTGTCACTATCACCGGGGGCAACGAGGTTTGGGAGAAGCGTTCTCTTTGGTTGAGGGATCCCCCATTGCTTTCAATGGAGTTGATGTAGAGTGCTTGTCAAAAGCAACATGGAATATCAGAGGATTAATTGGTCGAAGAGGAAAAGCGGAAAATCTCTGTCGAGAGAGCGTAATTGAAACTCATTTAATTCTCTGTGTAATCAAACCAGCGTTGCGCCCAATTTTGTCTGATATTAACCAGGTTAGCACACGTGGAAATTTTATTTGGGCCTGACGTGTTTTTTTATGTTGTCTTCAGTTCTCACTTCTCAGTGATGGAAACGGCCAATATTCACTTGGGGGACCCTGGTTAAGAATATATTTTATATTTTGAATCCATAGATGTAGAAAACACTCTATATTTGTCTATGATGTTTGCATAGCTCGGGACTGGAAATTTCTCTAAACACCCTCTATTTCCGCTTATCCGCCCTGTGTTTTCCCACTCGTGGGACAGTTTCAGAAGTTCATCCCTCACTCTGAGGACATTATCCACATTACAGACAGTGCTTGATACGCAAAATTAATCTTTTGTATTTTTGTTGGTAATGTTTTGCTCCTGGTTTTCTATTATCGGTGCTAATAACTACAAACAAAATACAAAATATCCATGTTCTCATAAGAAAATTAGAATTCTTGTCAAATCTAACTGTTGTATCGATCTGATATAAATAACGGCAAATTTGCACTTATTTGCACAATTTTCTCGAAAATGTCTTCACAAAGCTGACAGTATGTCACAATGTAACTCATGCAGTGCATTTCCAATTATCTATTTTTTTAGTTGAAACCAGTAGGGGCATCTATAACATCCATCCATCCATCCATTTTCTACCGCTTATCCGAACTACCTCGGGTCACGGGGAGCCTGCGCCTATCTCAGGAGTCGCATCTATAACATATATCATAAAAATAAAATTGTATTAAGACCATATTAATAGTAACCCAGAAAGCAGGAGAACGTGTGAAAACCATTGAATCATTTGTTAATGTAAATGCATCCATATTTCCTTTAGCTCAGTGGTTAGAGCATGGCGCTAGCAACGCCAAGGTCATGTTGTTCGGTCCAATGGATTGCACATGCTCAGCCACAAATGTATAGTACAATACAATTTAAGTCGCATTGGATAGAAGCAGCTGCGAAATGCATAAATGTAAACATTAGTTTTGCACCCACAAATAATGTTGACAATTTTTTGAAATTTTTACAAATCCCCATTATTGTGAAAATGGGCTACTATAAATGTTTTAAAAGAGTTTACCTTAAAGTAGTACATCATTAAATATAGACAGTGTGATAAGTATAAAAAAAATTCTTACACTGTGTCCTGTCTTCTCCTGCTCCAACCCTTAGGTTTTTATTTGGTTTTGGCCACTGCCCCTCCAAATGTCTGTAAACGGTCCTGCTCTAAAATGTTTTCTCTGCTTTCAGATTCAGAAACAAAAGGTGCTGTTCTTGCATGAGGCCGGTCTGAATATGCAGGACGAAGAATGAGATAAGAGAAGATGCTCAGTGGCTAACCGACGTTAAACCTCCATCTTGATTTTGTCCCTCGAGCAGTCGTGTGTTGTTAGAAGGCTCGTGGATTTATTTGACAGATGTGCTCGCTGCTGTTTATGTGCGTTTTATTTGTCAACTACAGTTTGCAGCTTTATTAAAAAGAACAGGATGCATGCGATACATTTCACGCCGCCGCTGTAATCTTTGGTCTCCTTGATGTTATACAAAGGAGATTTTGAGGGAAAGAAAATAAAACGATGTATAAAAGTATTTTCTTTGATGAATGTTAATGGAATCAGGTCTTAAATGGTACAGCGAAGTGTTTTGATGGACGTAATGAATCCGACGCTCGGTGTGCAAGTTCGTCACAAATCACCTCTTTTGATTCTCTGCCCCGTTACAGTAATGACTGACGCACAGGTGTGCTTTGATGCTTAAAGA
The DNA here is from genome assembly GCF_015846415.1 of Triplophysa dalaica. Lineage (NCBI taxonomy): Eukaryota > Metazoa > Chordata > Actinopteri > Cypriniformes > Nemacheilidae > Triplophysa > Triplophysa dalaica. Next base: position 21,445,152 of record NC_079553.1, on the reverse strand, counting down.
TGTTGCCATGGTAACCTTCTGCTTTTCATCCCATGCAATTATGCAGAAGAGATGAACTTCAGCAAATTACCAACAGGTAAAACATACCGGGGTCGCCGATTGTCTCCAAAGGCAGCAAGTTTCCCTCATAAAAAACTTTTTGCCAAGAGATGTGTCCATGCTTGTCAGTTGAGCGCATTTAATGGCAGGCAATTGTTTGTCGGCTCCGAAGTTCAAACTCTGTGGAATTTTAGGAATCAATGTGCGGTTTGTCTGCTTAAATTACTGTAATAAAGTCACATTTATTTTGAAGCTCACATAAGGAGAAGACTCGCAGGAAAATCCCTCCCAAAACAAATTGTGGACTTGTTATGTCCCGAGTAGTGTGAAAGTTATAGACAACATCAGTGTGGGCAAAGAGGAAAAACTTAAGGACTGGTAAAAGTGACATAACAACATGTGAACATTTTTCTGCAATCCATTCTTACAAGTGTCTATTGACCAATGAGAATCTAAGAGAGCATGTTGTCAGTTCAAAAGAATCTGTAATGCTGCAAAGACAAAAATGTTTTGCAAGGGAACAAGAAGATATTGTGAGATGTCTGTTCTTACAATGGAAAGTCAACGCTGATCAATCTTGTTTGGATGTTGAGATTCTTCAAATATCTTCTTTTGTGTTCAGCAGAAGAAACAAACTCTACATGTTTGTAATGACATGAGGATGAATAAAATGTGAAAGAATGTTTATTTTGGGGTGCACTGTCCCTTTAAGAGCACCTGGAATTCAGCCTATAAGATTGGATTCACTAGTATTGTTCTGTTTTTATTATGCTATTGTTTGGGGTGTTATCATAAATCAATCATAAATTCTGCCTTTTTGTTTCACAGACAAAATAACATCACACAGATGAAATCGCATGAGGGTGAATAAATGCTGACTGGTGAACTGTCCCTTTAACATGTCTCTCTTAGATATTCCCGGATCATTTTAACATGCACGGCTAATGACGTCCAGCCAGCCAAAACTAACAGTTCTCATAGAGGATTCTTCAGACAAGCTGAGCTTATTTCACTTCAGATTTGCTGTTTAATTAAGCAGGAGTAATGGACTTGCTGTGACTAGCGTGTCCTGCTGGGACTCAGACATTGCCATCAGATTCATGTCACTAATTTGCCAGTGAAGTGAAAGAGAGGACGTTTTAAGCGTAGGGTTTTTCTTTTACACCCCCAGCCTGTTTATTTAACATACAGATATTATCTCAGCTGTAGTGAGAGACTCACATGAAGAGTTAGCACTTTTTAGACCATGTTGCTATTGATAAAATCTTTATCTTTAATCTTTGATTAAGTCATTTTGGCTGTCGATAAATTCTTTAAGATGCAATATAAGCTTTTGTAATCGCCTTCTTTTTAAATTTGTTTGTGTTAATAAAAGCAAGATATCTTAAAAATGCCTGTTCATCTGTTTCACTTTATAAAACCCTCTTTTTTATCTCAACAGATCTTCAAATCAACATCCTGCCGTGGCCTATCTGGGCTATCAGAATCTGAAACCATGCTGCTTTAATGTCTGGTAGGTGTAAAGAGCAGTCAACACAGACTTGGATATAATATTGCTGATCTAAAAAATGCTGGATCACTAGATTTTTTAGCTTTTGCTATAATGTTCAAAGTTTACTACAAAAAATAATGTGAAAAGTGTTTTCAAGGACGAGGGTGTGTCACCTTGCTTGTTGGCATCTATTAAACCTGCGTCTACTAAAAGACAAATCAGTTTAAAGCGGACATGACACACCGTTTCTGCCAATGTCGTATTAATCGTGAGTACCTTTAGAGTAGTATTGCATACTTCATATCAAATCCAGCGTTATATCCACAGTTTATATAACCTATATCACCGAAATGCAGTGAACAAACAAACACAGCTCAACTTTGCGAATACAGTGCTCTCTCTCTTTTGCTCCAGCTGGTTGACGAGTGCGCATGCTCCTTCTCCTGATCTCCCTGATTGGTGCACGGGTGTGCTCTTTCTTCACGCTCTGGCCGGTTGATGCATGGAGTGCATTTCCAGAACTATTGTCCAATAAGGGTCTACAAAAAGTTGTTACGAAGCGGATTTCCATGTTCGAAAAAAAAATTCCGAACCCTATACGAATGCAGGGGGGACTGTATCGAGAACAGAAATACTGTCTGAAAAATGTCTAGCTCACTTTCTGACGAGTTGACCATGTTAAGCATGAGAAGCCAGCAAGTTTAACAGTGGAAAGAAGTCAGAATGCATGAAACACTGTGGCACCCCACCTTTAAGAAAAAATTAAGCAGAATATATAAATATATAGTTTTCTGACCATTTTTTTCCCAGTTTTAACTGAACACGATTATATGGTTTGTTGCGATTTCATTTGAAAAAATACTTGTACACTGTAGTAAACGCAAAAACTGTAGTAAACACTGTTGTGGTATTTACGATATTAAGGTTTAGTAAGCATTGCAATATCTTGAAATTTTTCTAGTTTACTAAAGTAAATACCATACTGTTCTGAAGGATTCTTTCATGTGGGCTTTGAACACCATCAATAAGAAAATATTTTTTTAATCACATAAACAGTGTCATAAACCTGGCGACGCCAGCCTGGAGAAAAACTATTTTTTTACTTTTCAGAAGTTTCTGCGTGTACCTAAAATAATGATGATAAATGCACAGTTCATACTCTAAAAACAGTACAGTTATAAAAGGAAAAGGAAAATAATTACATATCATAAAATAAGACAAGCGTCTGATGTTTGGCAAATGTTTGGTTTATTTCGACGGTTGTAAATATGGTCTGTAATTAAAATGTACCAAAACCAACAGCGGTCTTGCCTCTTGTTCTGTTTCTGTTAGCTGTAAACATTCAGTTTAGGTGGTTGTGCCCTAAAATTCTGCAACATTTTGTTGTAAACATCTGAGAACCGTGTTGTCTACTGGAGGGCTCTTCAACGCGCCACAGGCCTGATTTTTATTGACTTCTGTCTCTCGACAAACTCCTGTGTTCTTTTTTCAATCTCACGTTTTCATTTTACCCTCCATTAGATTCGGCTGGCAGAAAACATACGACTCTGTCAACACAATTAAGCTCACTTCCTGTGTCAGACACCCACGCCGCCACTTTCACACCTACTGTTAGTGCGCGGATCCACCCCAGCGCGGCTAATACTGCACCGTTAGCGAATTCAACACGCATGTTCAGCTGTTATGGCAGTCATGGCAGACAGCATAAAATATTTGTGTTGAGATGAAATCAAAATTGACCTTATTTAATTTCTTAAAGGAATACTCATTGCTCTTGTTGTTGAAAGACAACTACATCCAGAATCATTTATAGCAGAATATTACATAGGGTTAATTATTTTACCAAAACTAAGAAAATGATCTGAGAGCGGTACTTTCTTACTGTACTGGAACGCTTTGGTGCTTTTATTAAGTGTCATGGTGAGTCATAATGTACTCTCATTCTATTGAATCTACGGTTTAGCTCCTTGTGTGCCAAAGAAGAAAGTGGAATGACAAGAAGAGAAGTAACGATAACGGCGTGTTTATTTTTCACTTTAATCTGCCTTCCCGCTCTTATTTTGCATTATTTATCTGTGACACTGTTTCTTATAAATAAATGTCTTTGGAATCTTTTATCAAAACCTGTCTTTTCTGGCCGACATTAAAAGCATTGATTCAAAGCAGAAACTTAAACAACTTAAACTCTTATGAGAGATTGATTTGTCCATTCAATGAAGTGTGATGTAATTAAATAAAAATGGTGGAACAAAACTAAAACTATTGACGTGCAGTCATTGATTAAAATACATGACTAAAAGCATAATTAAGAACAACACCTTTTTAATTGCACAGTATTAGACACATACACAAATACTAATATAGTTTGAGAATTACAATTCTTTATTTAAGGGGGTGGCTGCAATTTTGAGTGTGAAGACTAAAACAGCTTTAAATCTCTAACGCTATGTAAACTGACACCCTCAGAGTCCACTTTTTGCGTGACACCCTGTGCGTTGATAACGCCGCCTAGCTACAAATCCCATAATCCTGTGCGTGCGCAACGGGGAAATTGTGGCTAGAAGGGATACAACTGCGGCAGCAAGTGATGCAAAATTCCACCATAAAATTACATTGAATTAGCTAACACCTACCCAAACCCTTAAAATAAACGTACAACAACAAAAAAAGTAGTTAACTGTTGTACCGTTTGACAAAAATGATGCGGTATTGAAGTGCGCATGCCCAGTGGAGGTAGCTGCCTCCCTATACCAGCGTGGCCTGATTGAAATTGAACGATTCAAAATGGCGTCTGGACGAGCGGTCATATTTACATTTCGTCATTTAGCAGACGCTTTTATCCACAGCGACTTACGTTCAGGGAGCAACAAGTGATAAGTCACACAGGAGCGATAACACAATAGGTGCTAATAGGCTACAAAGTAACTAGTTTAAACAAAATCAAGACCACAACTTGATGAGAGAAACAGAGAGGGTGGTTTTCTTTCTTTATTTTTTTCATATGAGGTAAATTCAGACGCCATTGTTATAAAAAAAACATGTCACCAAATATTTGCCTAGCTAACTCAAAGTGCACTTATTTTTGTTTCAGGTCATATGGTTTTCCGGAAACTTGTCAGAAGCAAATATCAGGTATTGAAATCCATGAATGGCTATCATGGAAGCATCCAAGGCAGGAACTATACAGATATGTATATGTATCCATATCATAGATTTTATAGGCTATGAAAGTATAGTTTGTTTTAAATGTTTTGGATTATTTGAATGCTGGAACTGAATAAAAAATCATCACTGGCCAGGTCCCTTCTCCACCACTGGAGCACCACTGAGCCCTCTTGTGGTCACTCGGGAAAGTAGCACATCAAAGTCTGGTCCCCTGTCCTTCATCCCCAGTTCTCTATGTAATTGAAATCCACGTCTGTCCCACGGTTAAATATTCTCTTTGAAAATATTTTAATATCTATCTGTCAGACTTCACCCCATTCGCTCTCTATCTCTCCCACACGAGATTACTCCCCTGAAACTGATGCGTGAATATGATTCATACAGAGACATTGAAAATTATGAATGCCACTGATAAATGAAACCAGCTTGGCTTTTGTGGAGTCCCGAAGCCACTATTTGGGCGAGTTTTCTGAGAAACACTGTAATGGTGACAAGAAACGGCTCTAACGATAAGCAGCAGCCATGGGGGCTTATTGAATTAATATTTGACTAAGATTGCAAAAAGATATTCAGAAATTGTCGATTTCAAAAGCGGGGACTTGTTGATTTATTTTTATTTTTGAGTGGCATCTTTTAAGTAGGATGCGTCAATACATTGTGAACGATTTCCTATAAATGGTGGCCTAGTTAACAAGTCCGATGTGTTAATGTATTTGGAAATGTACAGAAAGTTTGTTTCCATGATGTAAAGTAAACAGCCTAGCACAATTTCCGTTCCTGTGAAAATGACACCGCAACATGCAGATCAATGCGTAAACATGCGGACGCATCATTTACCTTGCCCTATTGCAACAGGTGATGCATGGCCAGCTTCTCTATCAAAGGTCAGATTGCTGCAGTTCTTTCAATTATCTTCTCCTCATGATGTAATTTCTATACATAACAGTACAGGTTTACTTTACAGGAATGAATAAGCATGCCGACATTACCATTCAAACGCATTTGGTTTAATGAATGTGTCTTGACTGAGAGAGAATATTTAAACTTCAAATTTAGATGAGTTTAAAACACTGGCCTAATATTTATAAATTAAAACATGAAATGGTTTTAATCTAAAAATTGAAAATTTAATGATATGAAAATATTAATATAATACCCTTATTCTCATCGCTTCGCAGTTTAAATTCGTATGCTGGGAATGTTTTCGGGGTTATGTTTTTAATGTCGGATAAATGTCCAAAGCAGATTATGTAGAGATTATTTAATGTGTGAAGTAACGGTAAACCTTTCTAACAATGTGAGTCACTACAGTATGTTAGTGCGTCTGGCACGGATGAGTCATATTTGAAAGAATTCAACCTCATCTTATGTGACAATAACCTGTGCGTAAAAACGTGCATGTTAATTTTGGCTACAGTTTCATCTCACTGTCCTTTTCCTCGCATTAGGAGAAAAACAAAATCAATGCGACCGCCGTTTTTTATGAGGAGTTAACAGGTGATGAAGAGTTAAGTCTGGCATTAAATCAATGTCTTGCACTGGTGGTGGAGGACTCAAAGACAACTAAAGTGAATAAATAAGGTACTTAAAACACTTTCGATTTGTGTTGTAATTTACTGTCTTACTGTCAAAAATGTCGTTTGTTTTTGGCTAAATTTGAATAATTCTAAATAACAAAATCTAAGAGAAATGTCATAAATCAACACTCCGAAAAGATAGATTTAAAAAAAAAAAGAACAACGTTAATCGCCAAAAAATATCAAGAAGCAAAGTATTGAATAATTGGTATATATTTACGATAAAAATAGAATATAAAATTAGAATAAAAACCTGAATATCTTGAATGGACAAAGGCGCGCGTATAGCATCCACATCACATACGCCTCATGACAAACCTTTAAGGAGATTCATCTTTACAAAAAAAGATTATTTCTCTCTCTGAAACATATTTAACTATAATTTCAAACTCATTAGCCCAATCAATATGCACGAGCTTACATGAAAAAAAAATTCATAAATGAGCAGGTAAATGTGCATTAAAATTTGAAATCTTGTATTTAGATGAGCTTTGGTGTCAGAGCTGCAAATTTGTGTGAAAACACATACGATGGCTTATATGAAATAAAACGACTAGAAGTGTAAACGCACTGGTGGCTGTGGATGGCAGAGTTTTAAATAATTTCGTGCAGTCCTTATTTCTGACATTTTTAACATGTGATATGTAAATATGGGAATGGTTGAGTGCGAGAGTGGATAAGTCCCCGGAGAGCCGCGCACGGAGACGCGCCTCTCCAAAAAAAAAAAAAATCAAAGTGGGGCATGAAGACGCGCTGCGCCACAGCTGGCAGAATGTCTTATGGAAACGGGGAGGGGCGGTTCGTTTACCTGACACCCCTCTCACACAGCTCAAACCCTCCTCCTCCATCTCCTCCTCCTATAGCGCCTCTATCCAGCACCGCAGCCCACGTTGCGTACACTCCGTGTGCTCCCAACTTCAGCGTTTACGCACAGTGACAGTTGCATCTCCATCAGCGCTCGGTGCCGTGGACGCTCTCCGGCTTTGGATCTCTCAAGGTGGGCACGAAGTTGAACGAGCATTCTGAACTTTTTGATGGAAAACGAGAGGTTCCGTGGAGACTGCTAACTTCTCTAAGGTATTGTTCCGTTGGCTTGCTTTATTTCTCTGATGTCTTTGAGCGTGTCACATTCGAGTGCAAGAACATCTGCTCCGAGCGCATAGCTGCTGTATTTTTAACGCACAGTCAGATGTGTTTGCCGCTGTCTCTTTCAAAAGATTGCGTAATAAAGAATTGATAAAGCGAGATAAAAATCATTGCATGCATATTATTAGATGCCATGGTATTTTTATACTGAAATATTTCTATCGTATATTTTGTATAAATATATTGTTCACTGTTTAAATGTAGATCTTAAAATGTTTGCAAAAGTACATTTTGATACTGTCTTAAACCGTGCCAAAGAAAAATTCATAGTGTACCGGCGTTTCTTTCTCAGAGCATGTGCATAACTGTGCATGTCCAGATTATGACAGCAGATGAGTTTTTATGATTCAGCCTGGTGGTCAGGACTCTGTATAACCCATGAGAACTAAAAGTTGTGAAATGTTTTTAAGAAATTCATTTATGTGGAAAGAAAAATATACAAGCAAAGGGAGTTTAAAAGCAATAATATTTCAGGAAAATTAGTGCAGAAAACTAAATTAGTGAACAATGCAATGTTAATAATGTACTTGTTTTTTTAAAACACTAACTTGTCAAATGTCGAACATCAAATGCATGTTAGTTTACATGTCTAACAATTGCTTGTTATTACGAGGGTCTTTATTTTAATGCATCCTTCTTGCAACCTAATTGTGAATACGTTAAGAGTTCATCAGAATCTGTTTATCAGGCAGACAATATTTTTTCAGAAAGCATTAAGGATTCAGAGAGATCATTGTTTTTTCCATACTAAAAATAATTGCTCTGTGCTGAGATGAATTTTGATTATTTTTCCATAATTTAGACATTTTTAACAAATAGAACGGATGCATTTGCATGTGTGTTTGAATGTGGAGCTAATTAAATTATTTGGCAATCATATGGGGTGTGATGGAATAAATTACAAAACAATGTGTTCCAATAGGTGTTGCATTGAACTTTAGGTACGGTACTGGTATGGTTGACTGTGCTACAATTATGGTACGTTTGTAAAGAGCGGCAAGCTAAGAAGAGTTTTAGCAAGTGCATGATTTCAGGAAGATCTAAGCCCTGATCATACGTGCATCACCTCTCACTGTTAATCGTGGTTAAACTGCGGCCCACAAGTTATGTGTCACAACGTGACCATTGCAGTGCAACTAATACTGTGAGATATGAAAAGCTTAAAATGCAACTAGATGTGTTTACAATTAATACATTGCAATACAATTTATAAATTTTAATTGTGGAATGGTACGTGCCTGAAATATTTGTTGTGTAACTGACACACTTTTCATTTGCATTGCACAAAGCGATCTCTTATTAACAGGTCAGTGCGGTAGAAATTGAGGTTATTCTTCTTGAGATTACTTCCAACCCATCTAGTTATCTAGGGTAGAATTAGTGTGGTTGTTCTGGTCAGTGTTTCTCAGAATAGATCTTGTGAGTTTTCCTGCCAGTGTCAGGTTTGCTTCTTGTAAGTGCTGTTCAACATGAAAGCTGTTGCTATTATCAAGGTTTCTCATTTGTACCCGGGCTGTCACTTTGAAACGTACAGTCTGCTAATGTGAAACCGCGTGGGCCTCCTTGATCTTGAACTGAAAGTTGTTAACCATTTTTATTGGCATGATTTAACCTCATTTCCACGGTTGTTGTCAAAACGCTCTCTCTGACACGGCAACTGAGCAGTCTGATTCATAAGTTGTGAAGATATCTGTGCCCCAAATCTTTGGCATTGTTTTCTATCACACGGGCCGTGCGAAGCTGCTATGAAAAACCGTGTGTTAATGCTAGTTAGGGCCCCAAACTGAACGTGTTGCACATCCTGCAAATAACTACAGGAAGTCAGTCTCGTTTGGTTTGGAGCAGACACAAGGTGATATTCTTCAACCCCTCACGCCATACATTCCTGCCTAATTGACCTCCAATTTGTCAGACCACTTGTGAGGAACAAAAAAATTCAAAAGCCAGTGAGTCTCTCTGCATAGAGGCGGCATCATTGTCAGGGAGAGAACGCACAGCGATTGCCCCCCTGACCCTCGGAGACCAATTATCCGGCACGGTGCATCAGTTATTTTCAGCGCTGGGGAAAATGCACCTGAGAGCATAATCAAGGCAACTTGTCCTTGATGAATTATTTCCACTCCATCTTGCATGATTTGTCATGTTATAAGTGAAAGCAATCAAAGTACACACCCATTGGTGTTTCCATCGCTTTAAAAGAAGAGAACCGCACCGACTTTGGAAATCTTAAATTCCTCACCCCCCAGCGGGATGTGAGATCGTGAGCGTCTCGATCGGTCCGGGTGCCTCAGACTTGTAGTGCAGTCAAAAGTGATATCTAGGGTAAAACCATTAATCGTCTTTAGCACGGCGGTATAATGAACAGCAGGGTAAAATAACAGCTCAGCAAGGAGAAGAATTATACTTGTGGTTTGAGCGAGGTAAATACCTGTTTAGCTGCCAGCGTATGCATTTATTAGACTGTCGCCAGCAAATAAGAGGTCTGTCTCGTTTTTAATATGCGGCTGCTTGGAGATTCCACCCTGTTGGGAAAGAACTGTTATGATTTCTAATAGTTAGGAAAGGTAACAATGATTCAGAGACTTTTGATGACAAGCTCGAACCAGTTTGGGGAAAAAAAGAGAGAAAGAAAAACGAAGGACTGTATGTGCATACTTGGGCTGTGAGTCAAGCGTGTAGAACAGGCAGACGACTACATGCGTTTCGAACTGGAGACTTCAGAATAATTTAGCTTTATTTTGAAACTTTTTTGAAGGCGATTTGCATATATCAGCACATCTTAATTTGATCGTCGTGTGAAAATCCGCATCTTTAATTCCTAAAGCGTGAACTCTCTTTATTCGCCTCCTTTTATCTGGTTTTAAGAATCGTGGCCGGATCCTTTCAGAAAACAAAGTGTCAGAAGTGCGTCATGTCAATTTGGTCACGGCTCGGCTAAATGACATTCGTGTAAAATCGCGACGGCAATATTATCGTTCTCGGCAGCACCATTACTAATAGAATTTGAAATAGGCACTCGGAGCTACCTTAAACCGTTTTACATTTGGTCCAACCTAAATTTAGACACCCCACATGTTTTGATCTGCTGTTATTGTCTTGTATTTCTATGGTTGTCGTTATCCGATCTGTGTAGGTTTTCTCGAGTCCTTTGTTCTGGTAAGGCAGCACAAAGAAAGCCGTATGTATCAGAGGAATGCACATACTGCAAAAGATCAGGGTTTTAATACCCACCCACATACTCCGAAGAAACAATTAAAAAAGATACTCTTTTACTGCGGATACACACACACACACACTTATAGAGATTTGAAGAGACGCAGATTAACTCGCAGTTGATGCTACACACATCTTTTCCTTTGCGGTGTTGAACACCCAAAAGAAGCAAATGGCTTTCGTTTTGTGCTTTTGATTTGGTTTGATTTGCTTAAAACAAAATATTGAAAGAGAAATATTTCTTCATATTGTCATGATGTCTTTACAGGGGTATGATGTTTCAGGTTATGTTTACATTTATATTTATTTACATTTGCATATCGGTTTGCAGAGAGAGTGTTCCCTGTCTGGGAATTGAACTCGTGACCTTATCATTGCTAGCACTGAGCATTTCCATAATTTTTACATGCTATCCTTCTTACTTTTTTTTGATGTCGACCACATCCCTGTTTCTCTGGTTGCTCTTACAAACGAAACACATACTCGCTTGTCAGCAGGCCCACACGGACTTCGCAGATTTCCTGCGTGGTTTTGTGGATAAAAGATGTTGATTTAAACGTAAATTGTTGGTCACTGCAAGATTTAGATCAACCAAAATGGCAAAGTGGCAAATGCACGGAACTTGAATAATGGCCGTTGCGGTTCAACCGAAAGTTCTGCAGTCGTACATTCCGCGTGGGCCCGTCTGTTTGAAACCTCAGCAAAGCTTGGACAAACATCCACACTGTTTTCTCTCTCTGTCGCTTGAACTCTATTAATTGTTGATGCATTGCAATCCACGAGGCAGAAATTAGAGAGGTAATTATTTGATCATGTGACGCCGGCCTCCTCCAGTGACACAAAAGTAATTTCCCCGGCCTTGAAACTGATCTTACTTGATCGTTAGATGACGGATTTGTTTTATAATTTGATAAAAGCCAGAAATAAACAAGTGATGAGGCGATAAAGAGCCTCTCTCGTGCTCTGAGAGGAAATAATTGTTTTTTAATAATTAATAGACGTCCCTTCGGGAGTCTGAATGGAGCAAGATCTGTTTTGTGCATCTTTCAGTTATCGGTGGCCGGACTTAAGAATTCATCTCGCTGAAAATAGCACAAACACACACGCACTGATTTGAAAGTCTCGCACACATAATCTGTCTGCCATTCAGAGGCACAGAGAAGCCACAGGGGAACTTCATACTGTACACTACATACGACACGGTGCGCACTAGAGAGAAATGACTAGGCTGCGTGAGTCTGCTGTATTTTCGACATGGTCCTTGTGGTTTCATGACAAATAATGTTGGTTTGGAGGAAGAATTGAAGACTTTGACCCCCGGTGCCCTTTTGGGCATCCCCTTAGCTTTTATTCGGCACACAACATGAGTTATAAATAATCAACTAAAATACAGTTCCGGTATTATGAAATGTGTTACCAAGCAATATTTAGACACTGTAATGAGATCCACGTTTTCATATTTCCTGGAAATCTTTGTTTTGAACGCAGCCATCTTCACGTTTTAATAGGTTTGTGTACTGCCCAATTGCCTCCGCATTGAATGCTCTTTCTCATCAGTTTGTGGTGGGCACTGATGATTTTACCCCATGCTGTTTGTGTTATCAAACTGCCGAGATGCTCTTGGCTCTGATTTATAACAGTACCTCAAATAATCTTGTTAATGCACATTTAACATTGCGGAAGTGGAAAGCACATAGGCTAAACAACACCTACGCATGCAGGCGTTCAGAATAGGGCTGTTAAAATGTGCGGAGTGATAAAATGCCTCCAGTGCTGCTAAAATGAGGAAGATTTTACTTACTATCTCACTGTCTGGCTTTCTAAGTTTGGACGTTTGCTTACCGGTAGTGTGCTATTCTGGGGCAAATAGGTGATAATGAAATGGAAACATTACGAGACATTGTAAAACAAAAATTGTGGGGATTTAATAAATCCAGAATAAATCAATCATTTTGGATATAATAATAAAAAAATGCTTAGAAAGGGCTCTCTTTTTTTAATTAAATGATTTATATATGACCAGATCAACATGTTAAAATGTGATTTAGATATCTATCTTCTCTAATCGCTCTTTTTTTTATAAAATAAAATAAGCACTTGTATAAGTTCCGATGCATTATAAAATATTATTATAGGTAACCTTAATTGTGTGTTTTTTCAAATAAATTAATCAATTTTAGGTTAAATTTCATTGACACTCTTCAGGAAGGTTCTGCAACGTCCCTTGATATAACAGTTTGATGTATTCGCATTTATTTATCTTGTTGCATTATTGTGCATTTGTGTATTTCGTTCATTTATAAGTGTCTTGTTTTATATTTTTATGCAGTAGCATAGAGGTGTTCATTATATATTCCCTTAAGCGTGGTGAAAGTATTGGCTTCTTAAACTCTGGGGTTTACCCTTTTTTAAATAGGCGCAAGCTGAATGATAACCACAGTTGATCAAATCATTTCTGCTCTGTGAATCTGCATGCCCTTCTGGAAGTTAGACTGGGTGTTGTTGGGCGGCGCGTGTGTGTGTGCGCCAGGCTCTTGGCAGTGACTGCACCTGTTGGCAGCAGGCAGGACCCTCCTGGCAGGGCCGGCAAAAATTGTGTGATGCTCTTGTACAAGTGCAAAGGAGATTGCTGCCACTGCATGGCAACATGGCGGCCACGCTCCGCTTACCGTAGTCGGCCAGCGTTTCCATTCCGAGGCGAGGAGAAAAGAGGGAACGTTGTAGCTGCACAATGCGTTTGCGATGTATTTGATGTGGAATCCAACGGTTTTGCTTTATTGAGCTCCGTGTTCGTGTAGCTCTGCTATTACAGTGTGGAGCAAACAAAGCCAACTTGGATTTGATTTCCACAAATCGTCAACCTTAAAGGTGCTTTAAATCACTTGGGATCAGAGCATCTGCCTCCAACATATTCAGAGTGCAGTAATTTTATTTTATTATTGAAGACAAGATAACACAAATATTTTTTTTAGTCAAACGTTATTGAATGATGAATTTGACATCAGTTTGTTAATTAAATATAGTTTTTTAGAATTTTGTTAAGATAACTCCTGGACGAATTTCCAACAGAGTAACCCCAGTGTTAAATTTCAATATAAAGCTGGCCATATTAGTTTTGACCTAAGAACTACATTGTAGCTGTAAAGCCACCCACTGTGTTGTGCAAGGGGTAACATCTCAAAACAGCAGAAGCAACCTTTGTGCAAATACACATCAACGCCGGAAGCGTGTGTAACGCCTGCGTGTGCGTGATATACGGTATGAGTTGATATGTAGCATTGAGTGGGTCAACATAAAAAATCCCCCAAACTTGAACATTTTTAAGTTTTTAAATTTGAGAACTATTTAAAGTATGCTATGAAGTCAGCAGCCCCTTAAAGGACACGTCCCTTTTTGTCATCGCCCCCCACTTACATTTCCTGTTTTTCAAAACAGTGATACTTGTTTTGTTGTTCAGCACCTCTGCTGACTTCATATAGCATTATTACCCTCAATTTCATGTCTATACATGTTACACACCCTGCTATTAAAAACATAAACCTTTACTGGCTCCACTGTTATTAATTATTGGGCCTATTAGTCATTATAATTGTTGATGCTGGCATGGACATGTGCTTGGTTACCATTTAACCAGACCCAAGTTCACTGAATCAGCCATATATGCAAGGTTTAATCTTATAAAATAGCAGAAGCAAAAAGGAATATTTACTGCATGTTATTTTAAACGGGTGATTTAATGGATCACTGAATGTAAAAGTGTTTTGCTTGTTTGGTTGGGTTTGTTAAAATTCCTAAAATATAGGGTGGGTATAAACCATACAGGTTGGGATGTGATCCAGACCGCCATGGTTGATTGACCTTTGACCCTTACTCATTATTCTATATGACTGTCATCTTTATTGTGATAGAGCAAGTACCTCTGAATTATCTCGCATTTCAGTAGATAGATGTGTTGCTCTATATAAAGAAATAATTCGGATTTATTTTTAAAAATTCAAAAGAACATGATCTAAATGTAATTAATGAAATAGTATCACTGCAACAACCTTACCAGGTTCGTTACACCAACAACAACAGTAATCTCAATGTGTTAGATCAAATAGCAACCGCACATTTTTTTACCAAAGTATGCTGTTAATATGCTTTAAGTAAACCTTGTTTTAAAGGTTGCTATATGAAAACCGTTTATTATAATTCTCAAGTGTCGCATTTACTGAAATTAGATCTGTGTGCTTGCAGTGCATTAGACGTTTGCTATCACCTGCGAGTTTGAGTGTGTGTGTGTTGTGCACCAGCATCACTGACAGATGGCGCGTCCTTTTACAATAAGAATTATTATACGACTCTTAGAGGCTTTTTGCAACTTTTTAAAACACAAACGTGTTGATAAACTGTTACGGCATGATCAGATTTATGGATACGATCCATATTATCGGAAATATAAGCGCGCGTTTATTTGATCTCGCATTTCATAATAAACTCATCATTAACATCTACGTACATTTCTTTGGGATCGAAACCCACAGTGTGCGTCGTTTATCCTTTATCTACTATGTAATGCAGACGCAGAATTGCATTGTATTGTGCGAACGCTTATTGCTGTTTTTTCTTCTGTTCCAACTGAACGCATCAGCTCCAATATGCCAAACACACACCCGTTTTTATTCCATCAACAATTCTGCGCGTTGTTCTCAATGCGTGTATACATAGATGCGTGTGTTATTATTCTTCAATAATAAATGCAGAACCGCCTCACTCTAATCAAGCTTATTAAAAATTCCTGCGCGCTTACAGGCTGAAATCCACCACCACCACCACCATCATCATCATCATCTCTGTCCCCCGTGTGTTTCTTTTCGCCGGCACTTTTACTTTATTTTCGCGTCTGTCCTCCTTCAGGACATCGGCCGACGCGGGAGGACTCGAGATCCGCCTTAAATCGCGTCGTTTAGGAGGTTTATTCGCCTGTAGAGATGAGGAACGCGGCAGGAAGCTCGGCGAGGGGAGGGATGAGTCAATGCAACTAATAATTTAATGGGGACAGAGCGAGAGATAGAGAGCGAGAGAGACTCACACACACATACCGAGCGAGAAAGAGAGGGAGAACAGAAGGGAAAGAGAAAGAAACGGACCAAACGCGAATGTTGCGAATGTTACAAATGTAACGAGTGAAGGAGAAACAATGTAGCGCTGTGCGTAATGTTCGGAACGCTTTGATGTTACATTCGACGCGCGAAAGTGTATCGCGGACTTTTAAAGCTGCTTTCGGGGATCCGCATATCGAGCATCGGCTTGAGATGAGACTGCAGGTCGCCGTGGCTTCGTGCTGCTGTTCGGACAGATGAGAGCAGATCGTACGCGTCGTGTTTTCCCGTATGCGTGTGTTGTTAAAGCCGAAAGGGATGCGTAGGGAATGCTGGCGGTTACTTTTGTTTTTGAGGATTATTTTGCGCGCAGAACGGACGGTCGTCCCGGTGGATGTTCCCCGCGGTCGCTTGTAAACTCTATTGAACTCTATAGACTTGTCGGAGATCGTACATGAAAGGTTGATTTCGTGCATCTGCTTTTTGCTTGACTTCTATTTAGATTTCAAAGTAGTCAAAATTGACTTTGCGGTACATATATGCAGTTGTTCATCTGCTCAAATTAATGAATGAAATCTGTGATATTAGGGTCATGGCTTGGGAAACTTGAAGTTTTGAGTTTAAGGTCAGAATAGATTTTATTTCGGTCATTTTGAGGATTTTGGAGTGTCGTAAGATTTATATTAGAGTAAATCGACGTGAAGTTTTTACTCCTCCTGCCAAAACTTGAAGGCGCTGTTCATCCAGAACTCCTTATATGCTCGTCTCAAAGTGGTGAGTTATTGCTGATTTCACTTTGCTTTATTATTTCTACTGTGGCATTTTTTTTGGACATTTCTTTCTGATTGGAGGACTTTAATTCATTGCTTTTCAGTCTAGAAATGACAACAATAATATGTATTCACTAGGAAAAAAATATGTACCAGCACAATAGGATTATTTCTTGCCTTATAGTATATAGACAAAAACGTTCTTCAAAAAAATATATTTTTCTATTTCCCACTTTAAAAGTAAACCAACAGATCAGTGTAGAAAGTTCACTGGAGTCAGATCTTAATGTCTGTGCATATATAGGCTCACTACACCTGTTTTATGGGTCCTTGTATGAAGTCACGAAAGTTCAACTTTTGTTCCACGCTGTGGAATTTATAGCTGCATGTCTGATGTCTTGTTTGGCCTGTTTGATGAAATCTGACCCTGTCTGTCATGCTGTCTGCTGCAGCATTCTCTTATCTCTGAAAATGCGACGTTGAGACGAGGTGCACTTCCCTTTTGCATGTAATCCTGGATTATACAAACTCTCTATTGTTGTCATTGTAGAGAAAGCTTTAAAAAGGTGCCAGTGAATACAAACAGCTGTCAGTAACATGTAACCAAAGATATCAAACATTTTCACTTGCGGAACATGATCGACTTACATGAGGAATTTATGGTCTCTTAAACAGTTTTAATAGCAGGAAAATATTTGACGGCCCGTCTGTCTTGTTTCTCTGTGGATGGTGATGTTGTAAGGTGCGGCGATCACTAAAGTGCACTCTTCTTCACATTAATGCCACTGCACAAAAACTAGCTTGTTTGCTCTGCACAAGGGATTTTGAAGCGGGTTCAACATACATAATACATGCTCTGAAGAATGGCAGCATGATAGTTGCATGAAAGATTGAAATGTCAAATCAGGCCCAATGTTACATGGGACTTAATGTTTAGTTGGAAGACAGTTACAATTAATATTTACTGGGTTATTTAATATATATTTATAATTTAAAAAAATAGTTCCGAAACTTTTCTTTGCCACAGTGATAGCTCGAAGACTTTTATTTTGTATCCTGATTTTCATATATTCATATATATATTTCACATATTTCAACCTAAAGCTCTTGTTGCATTTTCCTTCAGGTAACCGTGAGTAGTGGTGCTGAGAACCATGGAGCATCTCAGCGAAGCTTGCCTGGGGAAGGAGAACTGTGAGATGGTCAACAGTATGAATGACACCAAGACCCCTCCCGCTAAGATGGCCCGTTTGGAACAGAACGGAAGCCCGCTTGGCCGGTCCCGCCTGGGAAGCACTGGGGGTAAACTCTCCGGACTGCCCTTCAAGCCCTCCGGGCATCACTTGAAGACCTGCCACAAGAGGGGTGAGTTTCTTTTATTTAAAAAACAAATCCAGGCCAGTGCGATAAAATTCAGCGACAAGCACTTTGTGTGTCATGCCAAAAATTCAGTTACAAACAATCGGAACGTATTTGATGTTTAATACACGTGTAAAGTGGAACTTTGGACCAATGGAATTTCACATTGGTTGGGGCTATCCGGCACAACGTTAAAGCCAGGTGTCTAGTAGATCATGAGTGGTGCTGGGCTGTGTATATAGATATTTATCACATTTCTTGTTTAACACATAAGTCTGTCCATTTAGCATTTAATGCGTTCACACACAGAGTAGAAAAACAGTCGCTGTTGTATTGTAAATTTGTAACGCTGATGATTTCTATTAGTTTTGATGTAATATATTTTTTCTGCAGGAAATATCTACACTTTATGTTTAAGGGAAGAACGCTTTCACTATATCAGCCAGTATCAGCAATGAACGCTCCTGCAATGTGTTCTATAGCTCTCCGGGCAACAATTATTATTATTTATGGTAAACACATAACTTTGCAGAGTACTTACTGAACTTTGTAGGCTCGAGTATTCATTGTTTAAGCTGAATAATATTTACCATGAGCTCCGTGGAAACAAAGCGTGTATTGATCCCGAAATGAACCGACACAGCAGTCTTTATTGTTAGATCTTTATCTATTAAAAATGGAAAAGCTTCGGTTCAGCACATTCCTTGGCGTCTGCTTATGATTTACCCTATTTATCGATTGTTTTCCAGAAAACGGTCGAATTCTTAAGCAGCCGCGACCGTGAGGATCAGAAATATGATCTATTCCGATTGGCCGGACGGAGGCCGTTGATATAACCCCCTGTAAACCTTGCGAACACAAAGTTTTCTCAAAATTTCATCACTGGAGTGTTGCAGCTGGCTGGTATTATGTGATATTTGCACAGTAAACCCGAACACATGACGGCTTTGGACAGAGATTCTCGCTTTCTCCCCGATAGCAGCGAGCTGTTTGCACAGACTCGTAAAACCTCAAGGCTATAAGGTACATGGGGAGACGTAGCGTGGCATCGTGGGAATGCTTCTGGGATGTGCCTGAAGAAGTGTTCTAATGTGATTTGAGCACCTCAACAATAAAATAAACCCTGAAGAGCTGTAACCTTTAGCGTGATAACATGTTTAAAAACGGAGCTGTTTCATTGACACCGTCTTCTCAGCTTCTCTTATGTTTTGATCTTACTATATACGTTACAGCGCTGCTTTATTGTAAGGACATTATAGCGTTAAATTTACAGATAACAATTATTTGATGATGAGATATGCTTGCTACTGTAAGTATTGCTAATAATGGGGTACAGGTTTATTTTAAAATGTGTCATCTTTTCACAAATCGGAAGCCAATACTTTGGTTTGTGCCAAAAGCCTGCTATTAGCTTTATGTGCTAGACTTAAAATTTTGATAGACTTAAATAAAAAGACGTGGCTTTAGCCATGTCTAAGAATTAGAATATCATAGAAACTTGGGAGAAATACCCTAGCAACTGCATAGCAACGATAAAATTATCATAGCGGCATATTGCTTTTAGTACATTTTATCGTCTGTACAATTAAAACATACAGCAATAATACTGTGGTTCACATCTGATGTTTTCTTGTGTGGCGCTCTCTCGATAAGGGGTGACGTCTAACATACACACTGCTTTTTTCTCCAGGTAACATGCTGCCAGTGTTTTGTGTGGTGGAGCACTACGAGAGCCCAATTGAGTTTGACAGCAAGGAGGAACATGCCGAGTTCGTGCTGGTCAGGAAGGACATGCTCTTCAACCAGCTCATCGAGATGGCCCTGCTCTCGCTGGGTTACTCACACAGTTCTGCCGCACAGGCCAAAGGTATTTTTTTTTACCATCACAGTGGTAAACTCTCTCCAAGAATGTAACCAATTCTTCTGAATTCATTTTCTTTAAAGCAATAGTGTTACAGACATGTCTCCAAATCACTTGCTGTGAATGACGGTCTCATAATGTACAATCTATAGTTTTGTGCAGTGAAAATGTCTAGATATTTTCCAAGGGTCTGTGTTGTTACATACTGTGCTTTTTGTTGTTTTTAAAGGGATAGTTCACCCAAAAATGAACATTCTGTAATCATTTGCTCACCTTCGAGTTGTGTATACATTTCTTTGTTCTGACACAGAGAAAGATATTTGGAATAATGCTTATAAGCTTATATCAGCTAACCTGTAGCTCAGGGGTTAGAGCATGGCGCTATTAATGCCAAGGTCATGGGTTTGATCCCAGGGGATTGCACATACTCAGATACAAATGTATAGTATAATGCAATGTAATTCGCTTAGGATAAAAATCGTCTGCCAAATGCATGAATGTAAATGTTATAACCAAACATATCATAACAGCCATTGACTACCATAGCAGGAAAAAACAACGGCAGAACTGTTTGCTGTCAAACATTCTTCAAAATGTTTTCTTTTGTGTTCAAGAGAAGAAAAATGATAAAGTAATTCTTCCTACTACAGGAGTCAGTGGGTGTTGAGATCTGTTTGCTTATAAGCATTATTACAAATATATGTTCATCAGAACAAAGAAATGTATACACATGTGGAAAACTCCAAGGTGAGCAATTGAATTTTCATTTTTGGGTGAACTGTCCCTTTAAGTGCTAAAGGGTTTATGACGCCTCGTCAAGTTAAGGACCATTTTAAAAACATGAACCTAGATAAGTTCCGTTTATATAAATTTCATCCTTAAATTGTGCTTATATATAGTCAAGAGTTTCTGTAAGATGGGAACATATTTACTTAATAAAACATAATAAGAAAAAAACGGATATTCACATAGACATTTCGTCGCCTTGGAATTTTAAGGTTATCTGCGTTCTGGGCAGTTTTGAGATAACAAGCTTAAAAGTTTTTGCATTCCATTTGACGTAATAAGAACTCTATTTTGTAAAAAATGTCAGATAGAACCTTATAATTCCAATGTGACCAATTGCGTAATTGTATTTCAGTGCCTGTCTTGTGCGTGAAACAATGTGTTTACATCAAGCCCCAGCTGTTTATTAACCTAATGCCGTTCACATCAAGAGCCATAATGATAACCAAAAAGGATGTTTTCAAAAAAATTAAATGTAAGAGAATAGAGTTCACAACACAACCATGACTATACAGAAAAGGGATATTTCAGATCCCCTTCTCTACTGAACAATAAAGCATTAACAACCTTTCAAAAAAATCAACGCTAATTTAAAGGGCTAGCACATTTAAAATGTTCAAATGCAGCGCACAATGTTTAAACAAACCCAACTTTAACCTCCACTGGTGTGCACGCTATTATAGTTATCGTTCTTGGTGTGAACGAGCCTTTTATCAACACGATTATAAAGTGCTTCCGTACTCAACTAGTTATTCAGACTAGTTGATCAAAAGAACGCACACGTTTACCCATCCTTAGGAACAGTATTGATCAAACCCGTTTCTCTCGAGCCATCATACATACATTTTGCTCTTGATCAGAACCATGAGTCATAAAACGCCAGGCAGATGCTCACGGATATTTTCAGAGGCTAAAGAGAGATATTTTTGGAGCGATTTCTTGGCTACGTTCAGGTAGTTCATGCACGGTTCTGCTCCAGCTGACCCGATGCAGACGGCAGAGGGGATTGTGGGTAGAAGCAGGCACACACAGGTGCACCTCCAGTTCCTCTGCTCTCTGTAATCACACTTTTCTCAATGGGAACGAGGGTGGAGGTGGGCCTGCAGTTTCTAATTGCTCTCCTAATGGAGCTGGGGGCTATTTTAAGAGCTGAGCCTTCAGCCTGTAATTTATTGCTGGCTGTCCATCATATTTTCCTCAGATCTTCTGGATCTCTTATTTCCTATCACTCATATAGTGTCAGTCAAAATAGAAGATGATAAATGTTCACCGTGCTTTTACCATGGAATATATTGTCTGTGAGAAAATCATGGCTCTATTTCAACGTTTGCCATCTACAGAACTACCTACATAGGTGCTGGATCAATACACAAATATACAAATAGCACACTTGATGCTAAGCACACAAAAGACCAACTGTTTCCAATGTCGACAACAGAGTTTAATGGCATTGCTAAGCTAATGATATACATAAAGAAACGTAAAAACAGCCCACAGAAATGTCGGTTGAAGTGGTTTATTAATACTTTGTGAAGTTTAGATTTTGAATATAATTCATTCAACACTGATAGTGCATTGTGGGATCACCATCTCCACCTTGAATTTGGCAGAACATAAGTAACAGTAGCCTTTCTTATTAACATGTTGTTTATATAAGCAAATGTAGGTAACTTGTAGACCTTTTTGCACACTAGCATTTTAATCTTTAACACACCTTAAATTGGAATATGAGGTAACATGGTATACTGCATATGTGCCATAATATTGCCTGCTGTGGTTTACATGTGTGAATGTTCCCTGACCGCAGGTCTGATTCAGGTGGGCAAGTGGAACCCCGTACCCCTTTCCTACGTGACGGATGCGCCCGACGCCACAGTGGCAGACATGTTACAGGATGTGTACCATGTGGTCACACTGAAAATCCAGCTTCACAGGTCAGTGTTTCCCGTAGACTGAAGCCACAACACAGCTGAGCACCACCACAACATAGAGTGCTGTTTTCCCACAAGCCACTGCTGTGGTATATAGACAATACCTCCATCCATGCAGGCGGCCTTCTTCATTTGTATATCTCTACCGATCCCAAAAGCCATGCAGATGTCTCTACTCTTTTCTGTACTAGATAGTTAGTTTCAATATGATATTTAAATTAAGAGTTTTCGTTCTTAATTCCTGTATTGTTTTCAAACCGTTTTCGCTCCGCCAGTTTGCCGACCAACGAATGCAATTGGTTGAGTAATGTTTTAATAAAGTGAAACCTGCCAACCCATTTTACTTTTAGCTTTTATTATTATAGATTTTTTTCGTTTGACCTTCATTCTTAACAAGAAGTATACGATTAATACGATGCTTAAAGCTTTATGGCTCATTTCTCAGGACGTTATTATACGTCAATGAAAGTTTTGAGGAAAAGGCATATTTGGAATAAATGCTCCGATTAATTGTGGACAATAATTGCAGGAGCATGCAAAACAAGGTCAGCGTTCACGTTAACATTGAACGAACGACACGTGTCACATTGTCATTAGTGACGCATAAGGCCGTCAAACATCTCTGCATGTTCTTTGCGTTGGGCATAGCGATATTTTCTTGGCAACGTGCCGTTTATTGCGTCCTATTGAACAAGCATTCATTAACGACGCCCTGAATGCAGCTGTGTTTTCGCCGTTGATTCGCCGCCGCCCTTTATTCAAACATGCATGAAATGCTTTAAATGCAGGTTTTTTCATCAAGTATTTAGATGGTCATTTTTAATGCATCCTGCTTCTATATCGAGATAGAAACACCTCAAATCGTTGCAGCGAGCACATCAAGGCGGGAAGGTGGAGGTATCGTGAAATAATAGTCGCCACATGCAGCTGATGTATAATTCATGCATCAATACAGCAGATGTGTTGTATAAAGTAATTAACTAATCAGAACAATCAGGAGAGAGAGAGAAAGAGAGAGACTCCAGATGCATCTGCTGCGTGCGCCAAATGAAATCTGTCTGTCTTGCAGGGACGCTTGCAGCAGGGAGGCATAGCCCAGTTCTCAGTGTCTCTCTTTTTTCTTTCCCTCTGTGTCTCTCGACCTTTCCCTCTCTGCAGTTGTCCTAAACTGGAAGACCTTCCACCAGAGCAGTGGACCCACTCTACAGTAAGAAATGCCCTCAAGGAGTTACTCAAAGACATGAACCAGAGCTCTTTGGCAAAAGAATGTCCCTTATCACAGGTGCTGGAGCTTTCCACCTCCTAGTTGCCAGGATTGCGAGTGTCCTTTTTCAAATGCCCAGAGTTTGATCGAGTGGAAATGGACAGAATCGCCATAGAAATCCAAATCAATAGCCATTGTCATCCCTGTAGATTAATGCACTTGATTTTGCTGCCGCTGTAGCGGCGCTTGTAGTTGTGAATGTGAGGTATTGTTGGGTAAACAATGGAGGAACCACAATGATCTTGATAATGCATTGCAAGCTGCAGAACGCTGCGGGCGAATCTCATGGAACCGGGCGAGAACGTGGACGCGTCATATTTCGCCCCAAAATCAAAAGAAAGAAATGGTCGAAGGCTAATTTTAGGATTGGGAATTTTTGTGTTATTTTCGTGACGGTTGTGCAAAATTTATGCCTCCAGTTCTCATGACTGTTACCTATTGTAACTAAACGTTTAATTGAAACCTATTTATATTTACATTTTTATATGTTGCGTTATCGCAATGAGAAGGAAATGTGAACAGTCATTGAGAATAACAAGAAAAGTCACACACATACTACTTTTCAAATTATTCAGAGTGATATCTGCAGATACCGATAGTTTGGCGGTTTTATTGACTTGCATGAACTAAATTAGTAAAATCAAATTAATGTTTCTTTACTTTCTGAATGTTATTAATTCATACAATGACTATTAACATGGATGTTTCTTACCATTTTATATACACGGAGTACAAATTCATAGCATTTTCTATTCCTCCTTAAATTGACTGTATTTATCGGACTTGATCATTGGCTGTTAAATTGCTTTTATCGACCGATACAGATATTGGTCGATATATCGGTGCATCTCCAAAAACTGCTTTAATTTCTCTTGATTTTGGGTGAAATGTGACCTGGGACACGTTTATGCGAGATTCAGACTCTTGTGTAGCAGAAGAACTGTAAAGAACAACCGCTTTTGTGTTGGAGAGACTGTAGATATTTTTCAGCTCAGGAAAGCTCATTCTTTACCTGCAGGTGTGTGTGTGTTTTGAGGATGTGTGGAGTGTTGTGATGTAAAGAGTCCCAGGGTGCTGTTCAGCCAGCAAAGGGGCTGGGCCGCTCCACATCTCTCTAATCACTCTGTTTACAGTCCATATGTGAGCTATTCCCACCGAGCGCCCGCCCGGTACTTACACTGAATTAGAGCCCGCTCGCATGCTGCAGGCCGGCCCGCATGTGCTGCAGTTTTTGGGGGGAGGGGGGCTTTCCACTTTTGTTGTTTTAGATTCTCTCCCTGGCATGAAAGTGGGAGTCGTCGTCGTCTAATTTTAGTTACGTCTCGGCTAAGAACATGAGATATCGTCTGCCACTTAGAAACGTGTTGGAGTTGTTTTCGGTTGGTGGGCTGTTCCAGGTGACTTGTGTTATTTCTGCTGTACAGCTGTGCTGATGAATGGAAAGAGCTGATCTTTATAGGATTAGAGTCTTCTTATAACTCCATAGTGAACGTAATAAGGTTAAAGAGTAATTTTTTTACTTTGGTTTATGGATTTACGTACATCCAAGGTGTGAAAACATTTAATTTTCTAATACTAGGCAGTTATTATCACTTCTTGACTGACTCTCAAATGATTCGTTCGGCGATTCGTCCATCTAATCCTCTCCTTTCTGTCAGCCTACTCTGATTTGATTGGTCTACCGTGTTAAGTGTCGCAAATGGAACGTAGGCGGCCATTACACCGAGTGACGCAAATCCGACCCGGAACTGAAATTCGAACGACATACGACTCGTTCTGGTGATTCAGAGTATGTTCATTTTCGGCTTTACAACTTGGCAGGCTGCTTACATTCACACACAGGGACATCACAAGGAATGAAATGTCATTTTAAGGACATAATAGTTACTCTTCAATAAATTATGACGTGTTGGATTATAAATGGGGAGTTGTGAATAGTGCGTAAATCTTGTGTCTTTAGGGTGATGTCCACTAGGCACTGACCAAAAATCTAAATTTTAAATTCTAAAACTTTGATTCACACTCATGTGGTTGATAACCTGTATATGACTCTTTTCTTCTGTGGAACACAAAGAAGATATTTTGAGAAATGTCCCTGTGGTTTTGTGTTCATAGAGTGGAAGTCAATAGGGTTTAATGTTGTTTTGTTACCATTTTTTTGTGTTCTCTTAAATCAAAGTCATACTGTACATATTTAGAATGAAATGAGGGAGCGTAAATGATGAAATAATTTTCAATATTGGATGAACTGTCCCTTTAAGAAAGTATACCTTTTAAAGTACAAAAGTCCATATTGTGGATGTTGGTTTTTAAGAGTCTGCATGGATGTCTCTTGGCCTATAAAGGTTGAGTGTTTGTCTTAAAGATGCCTTACAAAGAACACATACATGGACGTTATAGTTAGCAGAAAATAAGTTGAGCATCGTACGACTGTTGTATGAAAAAAGACGGAAAGTAAAACGCTCTCATCAGCTGTCATTCAGCACACGCATGTATCTCTGTGAGCAAACTTAACCCCTTAGTGTCCCCTCGGACGACCTAAACAAAAGATCTTCCCACCCTCCTGACGGCCCCGGAGGAGCAGCTGTGTAGTTGCGTAGCAGCAAATAGCCGTCAAATGCCATCTTTGTGGGATGAGCTCAGGATTTGACATGGGCCTCTTTCTCATCCTCATAGAATGCATCGAAAGAAGAGACGTAATTAGGATGTGTTTTTTATTGGTGAAACAGAGTGTGCTCTTCTACACAATGCGAATAGTCGCTCTGTGGGAGAGAAAGATGCACAGAAGTATAAACAGTGAGTGCATGGCTGGATCTAGAGCACCACACCTATGAAGGAAAATCAGATGCGTCACAGACTTCCTGGCCTCACCGATAAGATCCTGAGATGTTTATCATTTAAAGGTTTCCCGTTCTATTACCTTTTGATGGTTTCAGGCGCTCGGTATGGCACAGTTCCGAGGTCTTTATCCGCATGGTTTGTGTGAAGTCGCCCGCTCATATGACGTGCTGTACGGTGATTAAGGAACATTGATTTTCACAACATCTGCGTCAGCGTGGAGAACTGTACCCGCTTTGGGACCGCGATGTAACAGGCACAGATTCGTCGATATCAAAGCGTATCTTTGACGCATGGAATTATGGGTAATTTTTTATTTCTCTGCTGTTGTCAGTTGCTTGTTTACATTACCGCCCTTTTAGCAGATATCTCTAATGATTGTTGCTCTGAGATCAGTGATGAGACAGGCTGCGGGTGACATTCAAAGCACCAGTTGGCCTTCAGAAGTGCAGCTGCCCGGCGACGGTCTCTGAGAGCAGACTGTGGTTTCATATTCCACTCTCGCTTTGGAGGGTCTTCATCTTAGATACTATTATTCACTTTTCATTTCTGTAGCAGCGTGAGCTTTGGCAGTAAAGGTTAATAGTCCTTCTCGAGCAGACGCGGTGATGTATGCACTTTCACCTTGTTCTGCCTGTTCCTGCTGAAGTGTGCACCTGTCAGTGATGTGCACTCTTAAACAACAGCTCAGAAAGGCTTTTATTGCTCAAGACCCTTCACAATTCCATACGATGCCAAGACAACATTTTTAAAGTCCACGTGAAAAGAAATATTACGATGCCTATTGTCTCGAGAAATATTGATGCGTTTATTGTAAATAGTTTATCAATGTGGTTCATTCTCTTTTTAAAATTCATGTGCGCTCATAATCTTGAGTTAGAATCTGAAAATGCACTTCCATCCTGTAGTGATTATCCATCTTAAATGATGTATGTTTGACGACTGTCAGTCTGCTGCCGGTTCCAATTAAAAATCCAACAGCTGGTTGTATACATCCAATCAAATCGCATAGAAAGACGAAAGCCACGCCCACTATTTTCCTCATTCAAAATCCCGTTTCACAGTTTTGATGCTATAGGTAACCATTTTCTACGGAGGGTTTTCAGTGATGCCATAATAGTAATATTAAAGGTTCTTATAATGCTGTCGCAGAACGCATTTTTTTTTTATAATTTCACAAGGTGGCTAATTTTTTTAATTCATTCAATGTTAATCATTCAAGAATGTAAGATTTTTAGGAAACGAATCAAAGCTAACCATCACCGGTGAGGAAGCAGATTGCGCTAAAACTTGCAAATGAAATCACTTGAAATGTTAACTAGAAACAATAAACTTAGATACACAAATGTTTCAACTTGAGAGTCCTTACTTGAAAAAAGGAAATCTAAACTTATCCGTAAAGGTGCCGCGTTCCTTGTTTTGGATATTTTGGGCCCTCTTCCCCAGCCTCCCTGTCCCCAAATGCTACTAACATTATAAAAATGATAAAGCTGGCGTACCTGTAATTTTAAAACAGATGGTTTCTTCTTTTGAATATTTATAACAATCAAAACAATTTTGCGCTACGTAGCCTCGGGTCATTAATGTGTTAAGTGTTGGGCTTAATGAAACGGAGTCTCAGCTTTTCTTTTTTGAGCAGAATGTATTAAAATAGAAGAAAAGACAAGAGAAGAACGTGGCGTCTGGGGCAGCGCACAGAGATCTCAACCTGCAGCTCTGGTAACAGATTGTGAATATGAGCTGCTTTCATAGACTGTACAGCAGAAATCCCCAAAGCAACATCTGCTTTATCTGCATTACAGATTCCTCCATATATACACTGCTGCTGTGCGTTTCTGCCTCGTTCCACTTGACTTTCATACTCTGTGGCATTTGTTAGAAAGGGACATGCATTCTTTTGGTTTGCCTTATTGCAGAGAGTAGAGATATTTGTGCATGATTTGCATTTCTTGTTTTTTTTTTTTGGACGTCAAGATGCCAGCGTATAATGTGTGCACAATGTTATGACAATGCCGTGTGTAGAAGTGAATTGAAATGTCATTGTTGGCTGTCTCTGTCTTGCAGAGTATGATTTCATCAATTGTTAACAGCACTTACTATGCAAATGTGTCTGCCGCGAAGTGTCAAGAATTCGGACGCTGGTATAAACACTTCAAAAAGGCAAAAGATATGATAGGTAAGCACAATCACACCAGACTGTCAAATCTGTTAAAATGACGCTTTTGTTGTCCTTTTCTGTTTAATGTTTTACTTTAACGTCACAATTATATTGGGTTGACAACGCCTTCTTACTCTTATAATAAACACTTGCTTATATTTGCACTTATAGTCTTTAGTTTATTCAGTTGCAATGCAGTCGTTGACCTGACGTTGTATGTTAAATCTGTCTCACAAAACGATTCTATGTTAACTCTTTCAATTGTTCAAACATGCACCTGTCAGTTGTTTTGCTCCTCTTGTTTCCTCTTCGCACGTTGTTCACTTTTCGACACACTAACGGTTTCTCTCTCTCTCTACACCTGTGAACGCGTGTCTGCGCAGTCGTGCGCCAGCCCTCGCAGCTAGAGGGCTACCTGGGGACATGTGTCCTCCACGACAGTCCACGTGCAACCACGTTAGGTAGGTCACGTGACGCACCGCACCCCTTTAGTGTGGAGACCCTTCCTACTTTTTTCATGAGCCTTGACTCAAATGTGACGGATGGTGGTGTTTTAATGACTCACGGTAGGCCGAGAGCCACGTGAACAGGACCATTCCATCTGATGACACCAATACATCCAATAAAACGAGTTGTATACAAGCAACAAACACACTTGTTCTGGCAGTAAATATTTTATCGAATGTCACAGCAAGGTAACATGTTTTTTCTTATGAGGTCAGACACCACACGTATCCGTCTACACTGAAATTAAAAGTATATTTTAAATACACCGTGCAATATTTGTTGCGTTAGTCTGTAATGTTAATGGTTATGTGCGGGTGTAGGTGTCATGTTTTGTAAGTGAACCTTTTAAGAAGTCGATCACGCGGAGTGCGGCGAGCCGTCTCTCGGCACAGCATGGAAGAGGCCAGCGCGGGCCAGCTCTCATTCAGAGTCCACCATACCGCCGGGTTTTACCTCCCTCCCCCCAAACCACATTCTCTCTCCCATTGTGCCCCTAATCCCTGGCCGCTTTGTGCCGAATTCCAGAGGAGGGACTCAGGTTCTCTCTGCGCTCGCAGAACACTTTCTTCAAACCTTTTCGATTTGCATGGAAAAGCGTGCGCCCCCAGCAGTCCCGAACACCAAAAACACAACCGCGAGAAAAGGAATGAGAGGGATTACGGGGAGGGCTTTGATTATTACCCAATTTTTTGTTTGTTTCTTTCTCTCACTTTTGGGCGATTTTTGAAAAGAACAGCCGTGGCTTTGTGCGCACTGTCAGTTAGACACATGTTTGCGTCCTTGCGGTTATTGTGCGTGTCTTTGGAGAGTTTCCATGCGCTTAATCGGCTTTCTATTTTTTGTAGAAATATTTATATTTTTGAGGATTTGCCATAACGCTTCTTTTGTGCTTCATAAAACCTGTAAAATTGTGATGGAGTTTGTCTCTGGATTTGCTGGATGGTGTTGGGCATTGTTCTGTTGATCTACCTTCAAGTTGTGATGAAATCTTAAAAGTCAAACTATTATTACTTTTATTCATTATTATTCATTCTTTCTGTGGAACACAAAAGGAAAAGTTTTGAACCTTCGAACAGCACTTTTGTTGTGACCATAATATGACATATAAAAACAAAAACATTTAACTAAACCAACAATTACAGTCTATCATGATTTCACTACAAAAATTAGTATTTTTGTTGTAAAACCATGACTTCACGCAAAGTTTTTGCCACGATTTATTTTTGTAACGGCAGTAAATATGATAAATGGTCATATACTGTAGACAACCTTTGTTTTTTTGTTTTGTGTTTTCCCCAAGGAGCTTGACAAACACTGTGAATTTTTTTTCTTCCTTTTTGTGTTTCAAGAACACAAAACCAAGACATGAAGCTAATAACACAGATTACATCTTTGGACAAACCTTTTCTTAAATTCACCTATTAAGATTTTTTCCCAGTCTGTTTTCCGCCAATTAACCAATTTGAAGTTTTTTATAACCTAAATTGTTACTTTATTCCTGTTCGTGCTCAGAGTCGGCCTGCTCGGGCCTTCCGTTTTATATTTAGACTTTCCCAAAATTGCACATTAGTCAGCTTGTGTACCTTGTTTTAGAATTAAGAGCATAATGGACGAAGTCTGACACTTTCTGGCTTGAATTCATTGCTCACATGATCTGGCCATGGACATTATAAACTAATTTCTGCTGCTGCCAATTAATGCAGATACAGGTCACACACGTGAGTTCTATTATATTACAGAGACTAAGGGCCGTTGCACATTGAGTCCGAAATTTGCGTCCAAAATTTCTGCACGTTGAAAATAAATACTACCTCACGTTGTGTCAATCACATTTAAACACTGCCTCAGACTGGGTTTGATTTTCTGCGTTTTTCACATTCGTAGCAAAGAATTTGGAGAGGTCAACAAGCACCAAATCCCAAAAATGCATAAAAAAATTTCAGACTGTATGTGCAAAGACTTTCACTGATGCTCTGGAAAAGACTCTGTTTGCATCATTTACACTTAATCAGTGTTTTTTATATTTCAATTTTTTTTAGCAGTATATTCACGTATGCATCTTTTTGTGCATGTTTAATATTTCTAAGAAACTTTATAAACTACTTAGTTTTTACTTTAAAAAATACACTATTATTAAATCAACACAGTCCTGTTGTAATTCTTAACTATTTTCGATCGCTCTGTTTTAGTTTGATCTGCTTTTGTGCCAGTAATGTTTGGTTTAAGGGTTGAGCTTTTTTAAATTGATCAGTTGAATGGTCAAATCAAATGTTTTTTAAAGAAACGATATGCTCGATGTACAAATGTAAATGTAATGAATGCTCCTTTTGTTTCTTTGTGTTCTTCATTACTGATTTCCTTGATTTATTACTTAATGCTATGTTTACTTAAATAAAAACGTTTTACTGTTGTATTTTTGCCGGCCATTTTAGCCGAGCAGTAATAAAAAAATCAATGTCATTCAGTGTAATTGCATTTGACGAACACGTTTGCTCTATGTCCACCTCTCCCCCAGCCGAAATGGACGGTCTGCCTGATCTTTCTCCACCCGGGACCAACCACCTCAGCTTCAGCCAGCAGCCCATCCCGGGCAGCACGGCCGAGCAGCCGCCCTCTCCAGTGCCCCTGTCCCACAGCAGTCAGGCCCCCGGCAGAGCCCAGCTGCCCGGCCTCCACCCCGGCCTGGTGTCCACACCCATCAGCCCCCAGCTGGTGAACCAGCAGATCGTGATGGCTCAGATCCTCAACCAGCAGTACGCCGTCAACCGCCTGCTCGCCCATCAATCCCTGAGCCAGCAGTACCTGAACCATCCGCCCGTCAACCGCGCGCTCAACAAGCCCATGGAGACGCAGTTGTCCACCAACGCCGAGGTCTCTATGGAGATCTACCAGTGGGTTAGAGATGAGCTAAAGAGAGCCGGCATCTCTCAGGCTGTGTTCGCTCGTGTGGCCTTCAACAGGACACAGGTACAGAATCCAAATCTGTCACGTATGATGCTGCCATGCACTAGAAAGCATGACGTTGTATTCGCTGTGTTGTTTTAGTGGTTGGCTGTCAAATGATTTTGTGTGAATGATGAGTCATATCTCCAGCTCCGCCCAGCTCCATACATCAGCTGTGACATATCCGCGTGACGACTGCCGATACACGCTCTGTACATCATTAACATTCACCATCCTCTCTTAATTCAGTGACAACGGTTGGATGCTGGCAGTTAGTTTATCTTTTGTTGTTCTCGTCGAAGGATCGTACAGGAAATTAGGGGTCATCAGGACAATCAGGCCGTAACTTCCCAGTAATTTTCTCACAGATGTTCTACCTCATCGGTCAATCAAAAACTTTACAAACATCAGCGCTCTGGCAAGAGCAGTCGCTCGCTGACTCACGGCTTCTGGTTCACACGCCCAACGCTTTGACCTTCGTCACCGAATGTAATCTGTCGACTGTGCAGAGCAGGGACCGGCATACAGGGATAGACGGGCCAAGGATCTGTTTGTTTTAGCCATGGGTGCTAGGGTGAGATTCATTGTTTGTCTTTTCAACCGGTGCAGAATTCGGCTAAAGGGTTCACCTAAAAGTTTAAATCCTAATGTCAATCCCAAATAGTATGACTTTCTTTGTTCTGCAGAACACGAAGGAAGATATTTTATAGAATGCTGGTAACTAAAAAACATTGGACTACATTGACTTCCATTATGGACACAGAACAACAGAGTAATTTCTCAAAATATCAAAGAGTTACATGAGGGTGATAAAACATCATTTATTTGGGTGAACCCCACAAAACCATACCAAACCTTAGAAACCATTGAATTGTTATTAGTGCAATTCCAGCTAAAATGTAGCACCATGACAACTGTCAGGTGAGACAAAGAGAGACGGAACCTGGACCCCTGCCAGCGATGGGGGTGGGCCCGGCTCGGTCACACACCGGCACTGCAGCGCTTAAGCGAGTGTTGCTGTTGAGACGATGGAGAGATTATGTGTCAGGACATTTGCCGTATAAACACACTTTGGCTTTGATGTCATGTCTGAGCGATAGGAATCTATAGTATTCAGAGACAACCTTGAGATGTTTCGTGTGCTTTGCAGTTGCATATTGAAGAATTTCCAACATGTTTTTGTTTGAGTAAATATTTATTGTGCATTCTTTTCCTCATGCGAGTGATGGATGCTTGTGATGGCATGTCTTGGCGTCTGTGAGTCAGAATGTTTATGTGGGTTTGAGAGATTATAGGGACTAAATCACACCCTAAAGGTCCGTGAAACTTTGCGAGGCACCAGAACGAAGATGGCACTTGCTTGACATTAATTGCGTTGTCACTTGTTGCACTTTCTACTCATTGATCTTACGTAGATGACTGGGTATTTAAAAATGAACAAAAATTGGTTATTGAGTAGATCAATTGTACTCGTAAGGATATAATAATTATTTATATTTTAATCCATCAGATACAAATTAGATGGAAATGTTTGATGTCATTTTGTTTCAACACTTAAAGTACAAAAAGTAAGTAAGTTCAGTTTTCTGTTTCAAACAGAGATGGCGACAGAGAGGCATGAGTTACGCATTCCAGCTTTAAAGAAGTTTAGTTAAAAAATATATAATTCTGTCTTTATTTTTTCGGCACCATGTTATGCTGAACTTGTATGATTTTCTGAAGAACATCCTAGTCGCTCTTTCTATATAATGGAAGTGAATGTGGACTGGCTCTGTTCAGCTTTGTCAAGTGTCAAAAAAGTGCTCGTTTTGATTTTATGTGTCATCTACAATGATGTAGCATGTCTACCAGTGCCTTATTTTATTCCCGAGCATGTTAGGTTGTTTAATTAGCATCAGAAGACTTAAAATATAGTGCTTGAGTCATAGACAACTTCTGCCATGTTTAACAGCCCCAGTCCCCATTCACATTCGTTATCTGGAAATAAGCCGCTGCAATATTCTACAGCAAATTAGTTTTAGTTTTACACAGATGTTGAAGTGATTTACACTGTGGAAATAATGCTTTAAACGCTGTCGGGGTAAATTGGAGGACTTCAGTTTTTAAGTGAACCGTAGCTTTAACTTAACTTTTTTTCACGTCTTCCAGGGCCTTCTCTCAGAGATTCTCAGAAAAGAGGAGGACCCCAAGACCGCATCTCAGTCTCTTTTGGTCAACCTGCGAGCGATGCAGAACTTCCTGCAGCTGCCAGAGGTGGAACGCGATCGCATCTACCAGGATGAGAGGGAGCGTAGTTTGACTGCGGCCTCTGCCATGGGTCCCGCCCCCCTCATTAGCACCCCACCCACACGCCCTGCCCAGGTATCACACTCAGAATCACACTACAACAACCCCCCAGACAATAAAGCAGATGATCCCTGTGTAGAACAGAAGATGTGATGAAAGGGAGTGAGTTTTGATGGTCTTGCATTTATCTTTGCATCAGTCTTAATGTCAGAGTGAAGTTTAATTTAATAATTTGATATTTACATTGACAGGGGATACTCGGCCAGTAGCTAGATTTTTTTTATAATGGTAAAACCTTTTCTCCTGTCCCAGTTTAATGTGCAGAGTCAAAGTATATGTAATCCATATGTAGGTTGTTTTCCCCAAAAGGTGTAAAGATTAGCGGTGGGTGGTATGATCTGCATCTTATTTCACGGTACGCTTAATTTTAGCTTAAAACTGAAGAACTGATATTAGAAAATGAATCACTTTGGCACTCATTTCTAATTGGATGATGGGGTCCAATCATGTAAAGTTATTATAAACAAAGAGGAATTTCGAAAACTCTGTTCTTTGAGACGTATATAATGTCGTGCTGTGTTGCTCAGCCATAGATCACAGTTTTTCTGTTTGACAAAAATTATTACACAACAGCCTTTACCGATCGCATTACATCCGTTTTTTCGAAAACACGTCAAATATAAATAATCGCAAAAGGACCATGTCAGTCCACCACAAATCATGACCTCGCACCACATGTCGGAACTCTGCCGTGTTTATGAGTTGTAGGTCTCTCAGACAGAAGCTGTTTGTCCCTGATGTCCCGAGAGGAAGCGTTTAGTACAGGATAGAGTCCAGGAAAAGTTTCTTTCACACCCAGCCACTTATCCGGCTCAGAAATCTCAAAGAAGGGCCGGAAGGTATGCAGAACGGTCTCCACCGCGGCCCCTTCAAACGCAGCTGAGTGTGTCTTAGTGGATGGGACACAAAGCCTTCCTGTGTGTGATGGACTGAGACGAGCTCTTACAAACTCCCACACACACACACACACACTCACAGAGTGTAAAGACCGAAATGTCATCAGCATTCACTCGAGTGTGCGCGTATTAGTGTGTGTGTTCACGCATGCGTGCATCGTGTGTGTGTGCGCGTGCAAGAAACAGATGCTGTTTTCCTGTTAAGATCCCATTATCAGATGCTTTCGTAACCTGATTATTCAGCAACTGAGTCCTCAGCCTTACAAGCTCTACAAAAATCTCTGTTATCAGGTGATTTTGGTACACATTTTGAAGGGATAGCTTCCCCAGAAATTCAAATTCCTTCATCATTTATTCAAACCTGTATGAGTTTCTTTCTTCTGCAGAACACAAAAGATATTTTGAAGAACGTCGGTAACCACACAACACAACCACGGAGTCATTTCTCAAAATATCTTCTGTTGTGTTCTACAGAAGAAAGAGTCATGATGGCAAATAAATGATGAGAGATGATTGAAAATTATCTGGGCTGACGGCTCATAATTAGTCCTCAGTCACATTGGGGTAAAAGATGACCAGGAAATAATGTAAAGGGATGTATTTTGATGCATGCCAGGATGAAACTGGCAGATACGAGTGAGACGTTCACAGGATTTTGGGCTGTAAATCAGCAGGGAGGCACGTCTGGCGGCACCGCGTGGCTTTTATGACGCCTATAAAAACAGATGTGCAGGTACAGTATGTCTCTCACATACGGTAATGGATCGTCTGAGCGCGTGCGGGTTTGCACACCCTCATTCTTTTATAATTAGATGTGGTCAAAGAATAATTCAACATAGACGTCGATGCTTTACATGTAAATGACTGCTAAAGGTTTTGTTGAATGTCTTTTCGCAGGCTGTGTGTTGGGATTCTTTGGGGGCCTTAAAAGTTAAAAGCGTGAAGTTAGTCAGCTGCAGAAATCACATGTCATGGCTTTTACTCGTGGTATTACTAGAGGATTTAAGTCAAAGTCTGATTTAAACTGTTTGAATATATTATATTTTAGATTTTTGTCTCATGCTTTTGTGTGTGTGTGTGTTTGTCTCTTTGTGTCCACAGCCCAGAAGAGAGGAGTGTAACAATATAAGACCCGAGGACTGGAATCCCAGAATTCCAGTGGGTATCTCTCCTGTGAGTGTATACAGCATGGTACAGTACAACATTTATCAAAATACTCAATATATAATATTCTGCAAACAAAACAAATCATGCTATTTCAATGTGCATTGAGGTAAATTAAAAGTTTTCTGTCAGTAAATGACCGAACTAAAGTGCAGAAGGATTAATAAATGCCATAAAAAGTATTGTTTGTTGTTAGTTCACATTTTACAAATACTTTTACTAATATTAGCAAATAAAAACTTTTTTTACCAATAGATTGTATGGATAGAAATTCAATTTAATGTACTTGTTTTTTGAGCTCTTAAATGAATATTATTATTTTATGTATTATATCTTTATATGATATGCAAATATCTATGATGTCATAACTGTCTGCCTCTATAGACCATTTCGCAAGAAGTAAGCAACATTGAAAGACAACACACATAAGAAAATATAACCAAGGGAACACTTAAAAAATGAACCCAACTGTTAACTGAATATCATTAAGACGTAATTATGAGAAATAAAAAATAATTGAAAGGAAGTGCTACTAGACCAGTGTTGTTTACATACTTCAAAATGGTCTATACTCATTTTAAATGTAAAAAGTTTGGAATCACAGTTAAATTTATGATGTGAATATTTTACAGACAGTATAAAACAGCATAGGATGCTCAAATTGTGTCGATTTGATGTTAATCTTATTTTTTAAGTCCAGCAGTAGTGTAACAATCTAATAGGTTGATAGAAATCTTTTTTTTAAATCAGGGATAACATCTGATCCTTAGGAAACCATGTTAAGCATCTTTCCCGTTTTTTTGGTGTTCAGGTGAAGCCCAACTCTCTATCATCCGAGTGGAATGGAAAGTCTGAAAGCTGCGTGTTAAACATCAACTCCTCCATCTATGATGAGATCCAGCAGGAGATGAAGAGGGCCAAAGTGTCCCAGGCCATGTTTGCCAAGGTCGCTGCTTCGAAGAGTCAGGTAAAGATCGTGTAACAAAGGTGCCAAGCGTGACATCAATGAAACATGTTCAGTCTTTGTTTATGTGCAGTCTAAGCGAGACACTAGTGAGATAAAAAAGCAGAGGTTTGTTAAGCCTCCGGCTCGTCGCACCGCTGTAATGACTTCTCCTGCGTTGTTTTGGGTTCGTGAACGGCGGGCGGTGTTGCAACATAAAACAAATGTGTTTATATAATTCCAGAACGTAAAGACGCCGCTGTTATCTCACAAAGCGGGCAGCTAGCGCTGAACACAGGCCTCTTTGAGAGACATTACGGGCTCCTTCAGTCTATTAAAACTAATTAAAGAAACGCGAGGCAAGCCCCGTTATTAAAGGTTTCGCATATCTACGTGCACACTTAAAGATTTTCCAGAATTACATCTGATGGAGGGAGAAAAGCGAATAAAAGCCCTAAATTATCTGGAAATATCAGCAGGTTTTCGCTGATTGCGCTGATTATAGTGCCAGATACTTTTGTTTTGACCAAATTACAGTTGGATGCACAAACCACTGTTTTTGTTGAAGAGTTCAAAGCCGAGGTGGGTGGGGGAGAGAACAGACAAGCCAGGGCGTTTATATTTTCTTATGAAGCGATGGTTGGAGAGAAAAGACCCCCGTCTCTGTCTCTCTCGCCCTGCCGGAGCCTGTGTGCTCCATTCATGGCTGGTGTGAATGCGAATTGAGCTGCAGATAAGAACTCTGCTAATTACGCTGCTGAAAAAGGGGCCTGGGAGAGCACTTATCTCCGGCTCCATCTCGTAATGTGCGCTCCCCGGGCAGCTGGCGCCCCCCCTCGTTCTCTTTCCCAGCCCCCTCCGCGGGGCCCGTGGGGGCCGCCGGCTGAATGTCCGGCCGGTGCTGAGCGCCTGCTGGTGCGGATTCGGGTGGCGACGTTTTTTGAGTTGTCATCCAATTGATTATGGTTATGAGATGAACGCGCGTGTCGTTATTACCTGTGATGAACTCCTCGAATCTAAAGATGCAATCTGTAACTTTTGTCTCTCTGTTGCCATCTCTGATTGAAACGTAAAATTGCTGGTTGATTTCAACACAAATTATTTCACTTACTTAGTAGCCGATGCTTGTTTTTTAACAAAAAAGTCTAAAATATTAAAATAGTAACTGTACAGTTTGCGTCAAAAAATAAAAATTTTGTGGCTACACTTGCATGATAAAATGCATGATGCATGCACTACAATCAATTTATAATGCTTGTTTTTTTAAATACATTTTTATGAAATTTTGAACTTTCCACTTGAAAATCAGCATGTGTTTCATTGCATGTATGAAGGCTCTTGGGGGTCCTGCACTGTAAATCCTGGGAAGCGTTTTACCGTACGGTTATCGGTCACGAACCGCGTCGGATTAATTGGCACGGTGGCCTCTGCCGTCCGAGCAGGAATGCGTGGTCGTGGTGGAAAGAGATTTCAGCAGCACTAGCTGTTTGAGATCTGGCACAGGCCCTGGAATTGGCTTCCGCAACCATGGGGCTACAGGCGCAACCTCGCTCGGCCCTCTGTGAGAGCGATGGAGAGAGGGAGGAGACGGGAGGTGCAGCGGTCGTCCCCCGGGCTTTAAAAGCCGTAAACGCAGGGTTCGAGGGGGTTAAAGAGAATTGTCACGTGTGTAGGAGCGTGTGTACCTGCTTGCAGTTGTGTTCATGTGTTTGTGTCTGTGTGCTGGGGGATGGGTACTGGATCGGAGCCATGCGTCCCCCTCTCTGGGCACGAATCCATACAGGACACGAGTGCCAGGCTTTATCTGTTTGGTGGCACTTTCATATTCTGAGTAGCATTTCAATTAATTTCTCCTCCAGCACCACTGAAACACTCCCATTTCTACACTGGATTGCAGCTTGTAAAGTGAGAAAGAAACGCATGGACTGTTTATTCTTGCGTTTGTACGGCTGTCGGGTGCAGCGTGCACAAAATCATAGCGTTTTGCAGATTAACGCAAGCTGTCGAGTTGCACCACCACGATGCTAAGGTGTTGTCAGTGGTTGCCAGGGCGTTGCTACGGATTTAAAAGGACATTACATGTAATGTGCACATTTTTTGTGTCTGTTTTATGTTTTGGGTGGATTTGGAATAATGTGTAGAAATGGTCATAGTGATGCTTGCCTTACCAAAGACCCTAATGAAGACATGACAGCACTGAATTGGCATTCAGAGAGCACTGCTGGTGCTGAGCGAGAGAGAGAGAGAGAGAGAGAGAGAGGGGTTGTGGGAGCTGTGTTGACATCCTGTGATGGTGAACACAATCATGGCCCCTGCTGTCAAATGACAAGCACCTTAGATCTCGGAGCAATTCCCTCAGTTTGACCTCTCTCTCTCCCTGTCTTTCTCTCTCTCTCTCTCTCTCTCTCCTGGAAGAGGCTGTGGTAATTAGCAGGGCTCTAATGAGACAGAATGTCGGTGATCTGCAGTAGTAGAGGGGGGCAGGCGATAGGCCGGTGTGTGTATGAGGGGGGGTAGAGGAGGGTGCACCATCTGTCACCGAGCGCCTGGCTCGCCCATCTCTGGGGGGGTAACAGTGAGTTGAGAAGAATGAATGAGAGATTAAAAACGAGTAAGGTACATGTTACCGGATATCAAATCAATAGGAAATTGTAACATTTTATGTGGCGATATTGAGCAAGCGATGGCTGATATTTGACATTTGGAGATTAAAGTGATTCAAGTTTCTTTTTTTTGATGGAATGTGTTTAATGCACGTAATTTTGTTGTTATTCAATGTAATAATATAAGCATTATGTAGGCCAAATTCAGCTCGCTTTATGTGATATGATGATGAACAGTGATGTGATATCAGGATGCAGCTTTGATCACCGATGACAACTGAGGATCTCGCAGCTCTAACAAAAGCCGGCAAACCATTTTTCAAAGCTTGAGAAGGCAACACGATACGTTTAAGAGCATTAAGGGAATGTAAACTTTTCAACAGGATGATTTGTGTTAGTTGTTGTAATTTTGCCTTTTGGGAAATATGTATACATCTCACTGCCCTTCAGAAGTTACATAATACATCCCATATTTCCCAGAACGCAAAATAAACGGCTCGCGGATTCCACAAGGGCTATGTAAACTTTTTAAAGCACAATCGGATCTCATACCCAAGGGCATCGACATTTTACCATCCTCTTCCCTCTAATACCACACGCCTTTAACAAATCAGGGTTCACGTGATGTCAGTCCCAACGCTAACTTCCTGTTTTAACAGGAAATGCATCATTGAATCATTTTAATAGGGCTTATGCATCCATGCGGTGGGTGGGGGGGTCTCGCAGCATCAGCGTGTTTGAGTAGCAGGTGTGGTCGCGTCGTGCTCCCCTTCCGCACCTAAATTGCATTTATTTGGCCTGGATTTACCAGGCAGGTCTAGACGTATCGTCTGCCGCTCATCTGTATTTGATTTCATTAAGGAACATGAACCCCAAAGCTGGATGCAAATAAGATTCCTTCCTTGCTATACCAGCACCCCTATAATTTTACACAGAATATATATTTTTCATTATGGCGCTTCGTTTTGCAAAGTTGTTTGTTTATGGTTATGAATTCGTCCGCCTCCCAGGGGCTCGAGCGAGGCAGATGGGAGCGCCGTGCCTCTGAGAGCAGAAATAAGGCCATGACTGTTTATTAATTGATTTATTTATTTATCTGGCTGCCTGGTTATTAGGTTGCCTGGGAAACAGCTGCAGTTCCCCTGTATTATTAAAGACACAATATTCCTGAACCGGGGACCCAGATGTCTGAGAAATTAATTTTGCGTATGATTTATCGCACAACAGCCAGACCTCTCCCAGAGAAGAACGCTGTTTTTTGTCGTTTAATGGACGGAGGAATTTGCTTCTTGTTTGTTGTTACACTGCCACCCAGATGACCACAACAAACTTGACATCGTCTCTCGCTCTTCATCCGTTTGTTTTTCTCTCTTTCTCTCTTATGTTGTTAAGGTAATGTTAGAGGTGGTCTGAACTCTCTCTCTCACTCACTTTCTCATGTAGATAAGGTATTGGTGCGGTGCCCCAAACATACTCTCTCTCACTTTCTCTTTCTCTGCTTGTCTATCTGTCTGTCTCTCACCTCTATATCGTTAGAAGTCTCTCTCTCTCTCTCACCTCTGTGTTGACAAGGTATGATTATTTAGAGGTGGCCTGGACTCGCTCGCTCACTCACACACTCACTAAGTGTCTCTCACTCTCTCTCTCACTCTCTCTCTCTCTCTCTCTCTCTCTCTGTCTCTCTCTCTCTCTCTGTCTCTCTCTGTCTCTCTCTCTGTCTCTCTCTCTCTCTCGTTGTTCTCTCTCTGGCTCTCTCTCTCTCTCTCTCTCTCTTTTTCTCTCGTTCTCTCTCTCTCTTGTTCACTCTCTCATTCTCTCTCTCACTCTTGTGTTGGTAAGGTATTATTAGTTAGAGGTTGTCCTCTCTCTCTCACTGACATACACACACTCTCTCTTTTTCTTTCCATCTGTCTGTTATTGCTAGAGTAGGCTTACACACTCTCTCTCTCTCTCTCTCTCTCTCTCTCTCTCCCTCTCTCTCTCTCTCTCTCTCTCTCTCTGTGTCTGACGGTGTCTCTCTCACTCTGGTGTTTGGTAAGGTATTGTTAGAGGTGGCCCGTACTCTCGCTCTCTCCTCGATCAGACCACACAGGGCTTGTTCTGAGGCCCATTCTCGCTAATCTGATCAGGCAGGCAAATACGCCGGGAAAAGCAGCTTTAATGATCCCCCTAATTACCTCAAGTCAATACCAACTGTATTATTAGACTCCGGGAAAATATTCCATTAGGGTCCCCCCGCGGGACTCCCCGCACGTAGTGGTGTCACGCGCCGCGCGCCCCCATGCTTGTAATTAATTTTATTTACACACGCAGGAATGCACAAGGTCGCACCTGCAGCCCGGAGCCGCCTCGCCCGGCCCCCGACTCGCCCGTTTAATCAGATCTGTCATAATTACCATTCTGCATGTATCTGACACACGCTGCGAAATATTTCAATTAGACTGCAGCCAATGGCGGACGCCGCTCCGCTCGCCCACGGCAGACGAGCGATGCGTTCCGTCCCGTATTCATGGACGTGACCATCAAACAACGTTTTTGCATTGCAACTTTTAGGATATCAACATATCAGTGATCCAAAGTATGTTTAGCATGTACAGTATCTTAACATCATCACGCATGTATCTCGGAAGAGTAAAGTCTGCACTCACTCTTTTATTAACTTTAAATTTACGATTCTTTTATTAACTAAAGTTTTCAGGAGGTGTAATTTTATAGCCATAAATAAAATCTCAGATCTTTTTTTTTATTAGTCCAGCTGTGCTTGTGCCACGATTAGAGAGAAGATAGGGAAATAATGAAATAATGGTGGCGGGCCAAGAGGAGATCTGCCAAAAAGAAAAACTGTAAATCACTGGACTATGAGATCATTGCTTATCAAATGTATAAAGACAGATTATGCACGAAAGTATTTAGTCCTAAAATTTTTTTTTACCGTTTTCATCACTTGTGTTTTAAATGCTATTGCACAGGTAACATAAATCACAGTCTGACAGATTGGCTGATGACATCACAGGAACACACATGAAACACACCAAACTGTTCAGCTAATAAAACCCTGACCTTATTTTCAAGTTTGAAAATTGTTTTGACCATTGTTGAAGAAAATCATCTGCCTTAGAGAGAAACTTGAGCTTCAGGTGCCAACTATCACAACTTTATTTGCTCAAGACGACAAAGATCATTTGACAAACCATTTCATCAGACGCATGCGACCGGCCCGAGGTTGACTTCAGGTCTATGTTTGATTATAATATAACACTTTAATTTATAATAATACTCATTTATATTATATTGTATTACGTAGGTGCTTCATAACGTTTGTTTATGTCGTTGCAACCTTCTATATAGCTTCCATCTTAATAAAGCTGATAACTTAAGTTAAAGCAAGAATTTATATTTAATATTAAAGTTAATCAAGGTATATCAACAAAGGATTTTTTTGACTTGGACACCTGCATGATGATTGGATGTCACTTAAGTACATTGAACAGGCATCTTAGAAGAAATCTCTTGGTTTAATAGCTTCAATTCATTTCTGGTCAATATTGTATAAAAGTTTGGATCGCTGTAATTATATGGTTTTGTATCAAAAGTAACATCCATCCACTCTTCAGTTATTAGAATCAACCTGAATCAAACTCTGACCCCTGCGTTGCATTCGCCGAACATCCGTCAAAACTTTTCTCCCCGCGTGAAAGTCTCTGTCATTAAAGTTAATGACTTGATATATTTTCACCGTTTCAAAACAAACTTGTGTGTTAATTCGGAGTGCTGTTGGAGCTGACATGTACAATTTGCAGGTTTTATGCAGTTTTAATCTATAATTCAATAAGATCAGGCATGATTTATCTGCTTAATTACTCTCTGATATTAGCAATTAAACCCCAGCTTTGAATTAAATCTCAATCACA
This sequence comes from Triplophysa dalaica, assembly GCF_015846415.1. Lineage (NCBI taxonomy): Eukaryota > Metazoa > Chordata > Actinopteri > Cypriniformes > Nemacheilidae > Triplophysa > Triplophysa dalaica. Next base: position 21,401,156 of record NC_079553.1, on the reverse strand, counting down.
CGCTTGTAATTGATGGACTAGCGCTTCTCATAGGTTTGCGCGCGTGCGCTGGGCTCCTCGCAGGCTCGCTGCTCATCGTTTGAATTATGTTAGGATCAACCTACTTAAACTTTACTGCGTTCTGCTCTGTTGCATCCCTTTTGCCGTTTCATTTTCTCAGCTTTATTGAAAATGTTGACCCAGCTACAGGCCATGAAAACAACTCCAGTTCTTACGCTTCTTTCCAGAGTTGATGTCATACCGGCCGGCACAATATTGTTTTGGGCAGCGGAGTTGATATCATACAACAATGTGTTTTTGTGACAGATGTTGTCAGTAAAGCTCTGATGAAGGAGAGAGAAGATATTTATAGATATTTGTTATAGTATCTATAATACTTTTTGAAGTAATACTTCACAGTGTCATTTCAAAATAGTCATATTTTTTGTGGATGTACCCCAGGTGTTTTTTTTATATTAACAGTGGATTGCTCTATTTTAAACAATCTATTTTTGAGTACTTGAATACTTTTTGACGCCATTGTCTGGAACGTTCGCAGGCCACATAGAGATGTTGTGAATCATTTATGTTGCTTATCAGGTTTTGCACAGTGCAGCTCTCTGAGCAGCAAGATTTCTACACCGATAGATAAATAGATAACAGACAGACGTTATTAGTCCCCGAGGCCTAACCAGCAATGTACATTCACGTTGCAATGACACGAGACAAGACAACACATCACACATATAAGCAAAATGTATAACTTCCCTCTCTATAGGACTGATTGCACAATATTGAACACCTAATATTTGTCCTTATATGATTCTTCCTTTTCACACAATTGAGACAGTCATGATTCTTCTGTTGACAGGTCTGATTTATTTTTATTAACCCCAACAATTTAAATGCTGGTCAATTGCTACAGTTACAAATTGTAACATCACTCAGACATTTAAATAGAAGTCTTTCATCAATTAAAAGGTTTTTTATCAAATATAAAGTCTGTACAGTAGATAAATATTAGTTAGTGGTAAACAAAGAAGTAATTATATTTGTGAATACTGTACTGTCAGAGAGATGTCTATTAATATTTTTAAGTAATGAGGCAAAGTAATTGTTTAACCATTTAGGAATCAATGTATTGAAATGGTTTGCAAGCAAAAAAATAAGCTTCAGCAGAGAATTAGGAGTGTTTAAATGCTCTTTTAAGGATGGAGGGTCATGCTATCAGATCATGGTGGTTGAGTATTGCATCGGAGGCAGAAGATTTGTGTTTGCTTGACGGCATCTGTGGGTCTCTCACGTGTTTGTTAAAGGTTCATCTGGGGCACTGGCCTGATTTTCTCTGCTGCCCAGCCAAGAGCATTTGAATAATACCGGGAGCTGCTTTATTTGCATAGCAAGATATCCAAAAAGGCAGTCCGTTCTCTGCCTATTTTTGGCCCCCTTATTATTTTTTTGCTTATTGTTGCAGAAGATTCACATATGCTGCGCGAGCGCATTAATATATTTCAGCCGACAGATGGACTTGACGCGCACACGGCGGTTCCAATTCCTTCGCTCGTACATCCACACGCGTTCATTCGAAGGCCCCGCGCGCAGGCGAAAAACAGGTTTGAACATACTGTATTATCTTTTGAATTGATCTGCATGACACTGTCTGCCAGAGCTGACTCCGTGCCAGTTTCAGAAGGGGCGGTGGAGCGGCGAACAATGATGCTTTTGTCTGTTAAACGGCGCAGCCCTCTGCCTGACATCAAGATGTTTGTTTCTAGCTTTTGTGTTACACTTCGATTCGCTCGAGACCGAAACCATAACAATGGATTAGCATCTTTATTTAAACACAATCCAAAAGAGGGAAATGGAAAGAATCGTGCATTAACAGCTGACCCCAGATTTGGTGTTTGACAGCGAGCGACGGAACGGGAGTTTGTGTGTTGGTTTTATACAGGTCTATGAGGGCCGTATCTGTAGAGAAACTTGCTGACTTGTTTGTGAAAGACTTGTTTGAGCAGCCAGTGATGTGGTGACTGATAAGCAAACAGCCGTTTGTAGAGGGCAGAGCGTTGACCTGGAAACAGCGACGGCTCATCTGATAACATTCTGGCTCTTCATTTACATGCAATATTAAGAAAATCAAGTCTGTCAAGTGTTCGGGTGACGTGGATGGATTTTCTTTCCTGTCTCATGTGATGTTTGTGTTACTTTAACACAGCCCACATCCTCTGATCTGTGAAAGGTGGGGCACTTCTCGTTCAACAACATTTGATCAAAGAAAAGTTCATCTTAAAGTGAACTGTAATGTAATGCAGATGTTTGCATGCGACCGTATGTTACGGTCACCAGAGGGCCCGATTAGAACCCAATGAGATGATAAAAAGGTGTAGAAGGTGCCATGTGACTGCTAGTATGTGGAATCAATCTCAAGTTTATTATTGTGCTCGCTGGCATCTCGGTCAGGGCGAGGGACATAAACAACACACTGTTCTCTCACAGTAACGTCCTGTGATGCTCTCATTGGCAGCTTGTGACCGCTCGGCCCTCGCGCTCATAGACACACGCTGTCCCGCTAACTTGAGCTCGTCTCACGCATGAATTCAGGCATTGTGTGCAAGAGAAATATTTTGATCAGAATGCCCAACGCTATTTATACCCGTATACCCAAGGGTGCTCTGGTGGGCACTCTCGTCCGGGACCTTTCGACCCGGCCACCGACCAAACAAATGTGGGTTGATAGCCTTGTTGAATCTCACATGCTTGGGTCTGGTCTTATCTTAACAGCAAAAGAAAATAAGGAAGTTTGTAACGAAAATCTTTCGGTTAAAGATCAATTCAGTGTCTTAAACTGAAAATAATCATTTATAATTTGAGCTGTCATGGCAATATTATCAATGTATTATATTGCTAAAGTATTTTCATGTGTAACAGCTTTTTTTACGGAGATGCCCATAGAGAGGCGAATGTTATGAATTGCATCTCGCTATGCTACAACGTGACTTTTTCTTGAAAATAACATTTATTTTCCATAGCACAATGCAAAAAAAAGCATGTAAATAAAGTAAATAAAGTTGATTTTGTAAGTGAAACAATTGCACTAAATTTACTAATAACGATGAAACCTACACAGAGAATATAAATGAAGGCCATGAAAAGTAACGTACGTGTAACAGTAGTTTTTCCTGTGCGTATGTTTTATCAACATTGGTATGGTCCTTGTGTATTAAATTTGTCTAAAAAAAACCCAGGAGTATTCTCACATTCCGGCCGACGGTCTCCTAACGCGCTCTGTGTATGACAAGACAGTGGAAGAAATGCAATTGGACAAATACAAATGCGTTTTCAGGTCCTGCCGGCCCAGAGAGCATTGCACTGTCTGTGAACATTGTTTCTGAAGCGCTTCGTGCGCAACCCAAAATTGTTTATAGTTTTATATTGTTGTATAATGCATTAACGCTAATACCTCTGTTGACTTTATACGAGTTGACGTTGTGGGTGCGTGTGTTTTGCATGCGGTGGGATTTGTTTGTGTCTTTATCCGCTCGGCGTTTGCAGATGTTTGATTGAGGATTATTTTGTGATAGTGTGGTTAATGGCGATGATAAAGGTGTGTGTGTTTGAACTGCAGACATCATAGAGGGAGTGAGACTCAAATCCCCACACATGCAAATAAAACAGAGCCACAATAAAGGTGGCAGAAGAACAAGGTGAGCTGTGATGAGTTTGTCTCTCTCTCTCTCTCCTGGGCTTTACGTGGCTTTTGGGAGGGACGAGAGAAACGCTGAGTTATCTCTGTCATGCAGCGCTCTGGCTCCTGTTCTGTGTGTGTGTGTGTGTGTGTGTGTTTTGTGTGCGTGTGTTGTGTAATCCTGTGGAAAGGTGCTGCCACACACTGGTCTGGAGATTACAGCATCTCTTTTGTAAGTGTGCCAGGAACACACAGTAGAGCTCACAGCTCGGCTTTATTGACTCTTTCTGTCTGTTTTTTCCCCGAAAACTTTCCTGTAATGTCTAAAGATGCCGATACAAGTAAAGTTTCACACTTGTGTTGCCAAATACAACAGTATCAAAAGTATAGTGTTTCTTTTTTATAGTATATCTTCATATACAGTGTATTTTATGAAATATTTTGAAAACATGCAGCATTAAAGCCTGTTCTGTTGGGACAAGACCTCCCACATTATAAGTGCGTTGAAGCATGAGACTCTGCACGCACTCTTTTATTTTCAGTCATTAATTGAGATACGGAGAAGCATAGCACATAAATAACATGTTAGGAATGGTGAACATCAATAAAATACACAACCTGTATTTTAAGTGACACAGTTTTTAAGTGAAGGGAAGGCAAGTTATTAAATTTTTAAGTAAGTAAGTTTTAAAGATAAGTCCAAAATAAGAATGTGGAATCCACCTGACAATGAGATCATTGATTAAGAGCTGTATATGTTCAGGCAGACACCTGTCTTGAGAAATAAAGCACACTGCTTTATTTAAAAACTTCAATATTAAAACATAATAATTGCTTTTAAACATGAAACTGGCATTCAAGTATTTCTCAATTATGTACACATAAAAAAAATGTATAGACAAATTTCCATATAATCATTAAAGCGAACAGGAAATGAAAGGAATAGTTCACTTAGAAATAAAAAAGCTTAACTCATTTATTCATCCTCCAAACCTGTTTGAATTAATTTTCTTCTGCAGAACACTAAAGACGATATTTCGAAGAACGTCGACAACTGAACAACATTGGCCTTTGACTTCTATTGTATGAACATAAAACCACCGAGACATTTTTCAAAATATCATCTTCTGACCATGAGTCATGTACCGTTTTTGAATGACATGAGGATGAATAAAAGATGACAGAATGTTTATAACAGTGAATGGTGTTATTATACTGAATGTATGGCTTTTACTGTTTGGTATTGTACAGTGTACGTTCTTCATCTGACCATCATGTGTTCTTGCAGGGTTGGCTTTGTGAACTCCTGCGCTGGAAAGAAGATCCGTCTCCGGAGAACCGGACGCTCTGGGAGAACCTCTCCATGATCCGCCGATTCCTCAGTTTGTCGCAGTCGGAACGTGACGCAATATACGAGCAGGAGAGCAACGGAGGACAGCAGCATCACATGGACAGACCCCCGCACATGATGCACGTGCCCACGGACCCCCTGCAGGTCAGTGTCAAATATAAAAAACAGAATTATTTCAACCATTAAACTAATCGTGTAATGAATAGTTACGACTGTGATCTTGTAAACACGGTTAAAGATATCACACTTGTGTTTTTGCGAAACAACAAAACCTCTGTTGAGAATTTGAGTTTTTTTGGGTGTTGTATGACTTTATAAAGCACTTATGTATCTCTCTAAACTCTCTCTCTGTCTCTCGCTGGGTGAGTGAAACAGTCATTAGCAGCATCATTTGTCTGTGTTTAGATATTAAGGACATCTGGCTATTTTGATAAATTCGTCACTATTCAGAATCCATATTTAATCATAAAAATCCGCCAAGTTCTTCCGGTTACAGCTGCATATTTGATCGTATATTATTTTGTTTACTCGCAAACATATGGTCAATCCAAGAAAATAGCATGCGGTGGGGAAAAACATTTTGTCACTTCTGTTTTCACCACTTAAGGCAATGAGATCTGCTCACGGCTGGGGACGCTTGAAAGATCTGAGTCTCACACGCAAACTAGTTTGGAATAATAAAGCAATAGCCGAAGGAAGCCGTGCGATACAGTCACTTTACTATGGTTAAAGGCTAGCATGAACATCAGAGTTATACTTTTATGTTTTTGAAAACCTTTCTACCTAAACATTTACATTTATTCATTCGGCAGACGCTTTTTTCAAAAACGACTTGCAAAGTAAGAGAGCACAGAAACATTTTGACGCTAAACAGTACCGTTAGTTTACAAGGCCATGCTACTAGGAGGATTAAAGCTGGATCAAGCAAAGGAGAGAATGTACAATACTTTTTTTTATAAGACGGACAGACAGTTATTGGTTAGTCAAATAAATGTGGAACAGGTGTGTTTTCAGCTGTTTTTTGAAAGTTGTGAAGGATGCTGCAGTTCGGGTGGAGGCTGGCAGTTCATTCCACCACAGGGGAACCGAATGAGTAAAGGCGTCACTCATTTCCCCGTTTAATAAAACATCAATGTTTTGACGGGAACAGATTCAGGGTCAAGCCTTTAAATCAATAAGTGTAGTTCATCTTCATTTAAACATAAAATAACATAAATCACATGCTCATGTTTCGTTTCATTCTGTCATTGTGTTCCAGCGTCTTTGATATGTTATCTGGAGACTGAATGCTGAAATGTTATCATGCATTGCTGGTTCTCTTGGGAATGTACCAGGAAAAAACATTGGGTTTGCTACAATGCCCCAAACTCACAAACAATGGCACATTTCAGAGCTAATGTGTCATATGTTTACAGCGATGTGAAAGTGGTCGGCACCCAGACATCGATAGCGCTCAGAATGAATCTCTCACCGTTTTTATTTACTCCGTCGAGTGATGGTATTTGAATAGAGCTTGATAAGCAATCATCAGAACTGTGTTTTCTGTGGGAATATTCTGATGATACAGTCCTGCATTAAGCAGGTGAGGCTCTGACATCTCTGGATAACCAAAATCCTTTTTATGAATAATATTATATTCATCTGTTTAAATTCACAATGAAATCTAGCAAGTTCAATAGCAAATTTATCATATGGTACAGCACAATTATTGTTGATGTTAACTCAGTGAATTAAATACATTAATTACCCGACACTATGGAATATCTGATCAGGTACTGGCAACATTATGAGGTATATTCCTCTATAACAACGGCTAAAACTCATAACAAATCTCTCATCCAGGTACTGCGAGTCATCTTGACGGCTGCAGTTTAATATTTATAATTGAATTAATTAATAAAATATGATATGGCTTTTAAAAATATATATGATAATATATTTGCAAATTATTAAACCAGATTGCATGGTTGTCTTTGAACATTATGTTGACTTTAAAGAGTATGAATCGAAACTACACTCTTTTGATTTATTTTTCCTCTTTATTTGAAACTTGATGGGCACAATTAAGTAATATTATTAAAATGTAGAAATAAGTCTGGCTTCAGTGCCAAAGCCACTTCACACTCAGTAACATGCGAGTTAAAAACTTTAATGGTGAAACTAATTTAAAATATAATATAAACTAGAGGCTGTCAAATGAATAATCACGATGAATCGCATCCAGAAGAAAAGTTTGTGTTTACATAATATAAGTCTGTGTACTGTGCCTATTCATTTTGTATTCATAAACGCATACATGTACATATTTAGAAATATTTGCATGTATTTATTTATATTTAACACACTAATTTAAATTCTTTTTAAATGTTTATTCCTTTTTCTATTTTTCTGAAATATATGCATGTATGTGTATGTTTTTATAAATAGAAAATAAATATGCACAGTACACAGACCTATGTTATGTACTTTTATTCTGGATGCGATTTATCGCGATTAATTATTTGACAGCCCTGTTCTAGAGTTTAATTCAATTCAAACTTATTCCTGTAGCAATTTTTTTTATTCTGCTTTACACTCAATAAATTAATACAAACATCAGAGACACAAGACTTAATTATAGAAATTTGGGTTATACAAATAAAAAATGCATAGAAAACTTAAAAATATATACCTTTAATCAAATTTAGAGATCAGTTTTTTATAGCTTTTCAGAGGAATTGAATGTTTCTGGATATTAAGCTTTTGTAGACAAAATCTTTTTGACATGCAGTGTGTTTCTCTTTTCCACTTCTGTCAGACTCATCAACACCCCACCTCTCAGCTCCAGACCCCTCTGCCCCTACCACACCTCTCTCAGACTCCTCTATCCCAGCAGCCCTTGCAGCAGCAGCAGACAGGCCCACGGCTACCCCCGAGACAGCCCTCCATGGCCTCGCCTGCGGAGACTGAGGACGACAACCGGAGCAAGAGTCGCCAGGGCAACCGCATCTCGATGGAGGCGCTGGGCATCCTGCAGAGCTTCATCCAGGACGTTGGGTTGTATCCGGACGAGGAGGCCATCCACACCCTCTCCGCGCAGCTGGACCTGCCCAAACACACCATCATTAAGTTCTTCCAAAACCAGCGTTTCTACGTCAACCACGCCGGCAAGCTGAAAGAGCCGCCCATCGGCTTCCCCTCCAACAACAACAACAAGGACGAGGGCCTAACAGACTTCAAAGAGGGGGAGCTTCTCACGGAGCTGGATGAAAGCATGCAGACCAACAGCACCATGTTCTCCATTAAAATCGAAGAGCACATGGCGCCCGAAGCGCACGCTCCCTGTCAGGCCCAAACTGAGCAGGAGGCTAAAGAGTAAAACTGGCCTCGCGGACCGTCAAATTTGATTCTAGTATCTCTCTCTCTCGTTCTCTTTGACTCTGTCTGTGTTCCATGGGCGAAACTGTAAGACTTTTTACACAAGACTGAATAATACAGAGGTAATTCACTCCCACAGTTTTGTAAAGCGTGGTTTATTTCACTGTAAAGACTTGTGCATCATTTCAATAATCTGCACAACTAAACGATGTAAAAAAAAAAACATTGCAGAAGGAACAGTTTACAGAAACATGAAAATTTCCTCATCGTTTACTCGCCCTTGTGTTTTTCTGAACCAGACTTGTTTTCTTTTGAGGAGCAACATAAAAAAATAAAAAGGCTGTTTTTTCGTATAATGAAAGTGGATGGGGACTGGGGCCATCAACCTCTACTGAAACCCTAAAAGACATGAAAAGTGGTCCACGAAGGCTAAAATTCCTTGCAAAAGCTTTTGTAAGGTTTCAGAAAGTTCAAGTATATACCACACAAGCTGCGTAGACTGTTTTATGATTATTTTATAGTCGTTTCTTTTCTATTTGGAGCATGACAGCCCCAGTCCCCATTCACTTTCAGTATATAAAAAACAGCCATGGCATTCTTTAAAAACAATCTTTTGTTATCGAAGAATAGAGACTTTGGAATGACACGAAGGTCAGTAAATCATGACTGAATTTTATTTTTGTAACTCTTCCTTTAAATCAGCAGTATGTTGCTGTGGATATTTGCTGACTGCACTTCTTGTCTGTTGTTTTTACACTGATTTCGAGCTACTGATTTAAAAAAAAAAGGAAAGTCAACGGCGTTTGATAGACTTTGATGTTTACGTATGTGATGTTAACTGGATTTTTTTATAAATGCATGACTTTGGGAAGAGGAGAAGACAAGACAAAGGCCTTAATGGTGAATTGGTGAGTCGAGCACTGCTGGCTAGTGAGAAATAAAGAGGATTCGCTCCCTCTCCGGATCTCTAGAACCTGCAGGTAGAACCCGGAAAAGTGGCTCAAGCTTATTATTTGGTTTGAGGAAATATGAATATATATATATAGACATATATTAATTGTAAAAAATTATACAGTCTTAAAGAAACTATGCCAACAAATGCCTTGTACTATATATGGCACTGCCGATGTTAGATTATTTTGCAAAACTTTGGTCACTGTAATATCTCGGATTTCCACAGCTGAAAATGTGAATCACACCCATCGTCCTGCATTATTTATTTGGGGTCCTGGTGGAATTACGTTCCGTCACAGGGGCGCTTTTCATTTTACTGATCTTTTTCTATTTATTAATGTCATTTCGATGGGCAGTAAAATCAGAAGTGTCTTAAAGTTTTAAATGGAAAAATGTGCTTTAACAGTTGCCTAAAAAAGTGCTGTTATGTCGAGCAACTCACGCTACAAGCTTCACACTTAATGTTGTATGCAATTTTTACTATCATGCAAATAAGCTTAGGTAAACGACTAACCTATAGACCACCTTAGAGAGATGAAAACATATGCAATTTGTGTGAAATCGATGTTTGCGATGTGTCTTCCTTTGGTTAACAATCCAACTCAAAGTTATTCCTGTAAAAAGATGATGTATAAAAAGAAGTGTTTCTTTTTTTATGAGTTTATTGCAATGAGAACGCCAGATATTTTGTTACGACTGACTGTTTTATAAGTGTTTCTTGGTTTCTTTATGCAGAAATGTTCTAACTAGGAGTGGTTACTGATTGTTAATGACACAATTAAACTGTTTGTATTGTACTCCAGAATCTTGGCGTTAATATGACGGCGTGGCGACCCGGGAGCTTCTTCACGTACTTAATAAGTGAATCTCTCCTGGGTGCCAGGCTGGATGGAGTCATATTATAAGCGTGTTTAAGGGTAAATAGACAGCAGGTGTTAATGCTCTGATGCTGAGCTGATCTGCAGGGATCGGAGGTGCAAAGCTGTGAAGGTGTGTTGACTTCTCGGTGAACTCCAGGTGATGCTCAGAGCCACATGTGGAAATCTGTCTCGTAGACTTAAAGCCCATATGGAGGCAGAACGTTAGTGACCCCAAATCATCCCTCGGGCGTTTTTAGGCCTAATAAAATCATATTTTAAGGAATGAAACAGCCGACTTCAGGATGAGGGTAAGTTGTACGACATCTTTTGTTTAAAAGCAGATCAATTGTGTTTTCTACCAGGCCATTGCTCGTCCAGCAGACGCTGTACAGTGAGACACGAGAGAGACTAAATGCGTGTACATAACTGTAAAATATGAAACACACAAAGTACATAAATGTAGTTCTGCCATTTGTTTGCTGATTTAAGCACAACCTTTTGTTGTCACACTGATGGCGCTCTAGACAGAAAATAACGTGAAACGTTTTTTTTTCTTCAGACGTTTGTGATGTTTAATATTTCAATGTGTACACAGACAGGTATCAAAAGTTCATGAAAATGTTTAATAAAATTCCTTATAACATCCAGGCCCTCGACTCGAATGTTTGCTATCAGGTGGTGTATGAGTTCGTCTCGAGCTCGAGTCGTTTGCTGCCCTTTGATGAGCAAGTCGAGCGCATTGCATTGTGGGATATGGCACTGAAAGAGTGCGCTTTACATACACTTTCAGGTAAATTTCAATGCACCCTTATTAGCAGGTTGCTTTGAACAAAAGCATCTGCTGAATGAATAAATACACAGTACATGTAAATGTAGAAGGTCGGGCATTCATGAAACTTCAAGAAAATTGTCATTGTACAGTCAAAGTCACACACTGAATTTTGTACTTGAGACTCAAGGCAGATTTTTGTTGTATAATGGGAGTACACTAAACTAACCCGTCAGCTCCTGCGACGACAGTAAATCACAAGAAAACGCAGTCGAACCACTAATACATTTTTTTATTAAGACAGCGATCTCTGTGAAAACTGATCAAGAACACCAGCACTGCAGCTGAGTTTTGAATTGAACTTATTTAGAAATGACCTTAATAAGCAGGATATTCTTTAGGGACAGTTTTTTTTCTTAAAAAATATAACTTTTATATAGTTATAAAACCCCATTGTATTCAACAACATTCAAAGGCTGCTTCTCACTGACAAAGACTCAAAATTTCATTATATTCATTATAAATATGAGAAACTTAAGTATTTTTTAATGTATATCAATGCTCATTTTGTCTAATTTTTAAATATTAGTCATTTTGAGGCCCCCTTGGAAGTCAGCTGAGACCCCCCACCCCCCCTGTTGAGAACCACTGGTCTGGAACAGAACCATAGAATGTCAATCTGACCGGAAACATGGTCAAATCCTTTCTTTACCATTAAGCTGTCAGCGTAAACTTCATCCTGAGAAGACAGCTATAATGCTGCAATATAATGAACCCTGTTGTTATCAATTGTTGGCCTCTTTATCAAAATCTGGGAGATTGAATCATTCGTCTACAGCCAAGGCTATGACTTCTTAGAATGACCTTCTGGATAATCATGGTTTCCTCTGTTCTTTCCTCATTCTTTAAATGTTGCTTTCTATCTTACGTTATTTAAAGTTATCTCTCCGGCATCATTGTTAAACAAATTTTCAGTGACGTTCAAGAATGATGCATTGACTTTACCCCAGATAACATTTGAAAAAAGGAAAAGAAGATCTTCATTTTATGAGCTCTGAAGGAGATTCATCTAATGCGTGATGTTACCGTCACTTTTGTTAAATCCCTTATGAATGTATGGATTTTTGTTCTTCTGAAGCTTTTTATTTGAGACTGTATTCTAAGATATACACAAGATGAGGTAATTCAGATTTTTGATTTTCTTTGTTTAAGTAATCATTTTAATTGTGTTTCTCATACTGGTTCTCAGATAAATGTATGGGAAAGGTGTAAAAAGCATTTTACCGTTTGGTACATTTACATTTACGCATTTGGCAGACGCTTTTATCCAAAGCAACTTACTTTGCAATATACTAAACATTTATACATGGCTATGTGCAATCCCCTGGAATCGAACCCACAACCTTGCTCTTACCACTGAGCTACAGGAAAGCTCATCATAAATATATTTTTTAATACTTATAACTATATGTCATCCATATGTTTTTAATTAAAGACACTATATAAATATTCTACACAGAATGCAGCAAGCGCATTAACATTTGTAATACAAACAAAGTTGATAGATGTGACGTTTAACAGATTCAGGTGAACTCGGTGTATCGGATTCGAGTCTCTGGTCTGATGTCTTAATAATGTCTGTAGTTCCCTGATCAGCTATTTCCAAGCCTGCGGTCTCTTAAGTGAACAAGCATTGCTCAGCTCAATGAACACAGGCCAGACTCAGCGCCTTACAAAAAATAATTGAATTTAATGGTGTCATTGTACAGCAAGGCAGCATTTTATCCGGTGGTAAACCTCTGTGATGGATTAAAACAGGAACAAAGGGCAGATGACCCTCTACAAAGCAGGTCGGTGCAGATCAAGATATCATCATGCACAATATTTATCAGTGCCGATCTCAAACACCTCCACTTTGCGGCTAAATTGAGATGTTGCCAAGCAACCGCATGGTATAGTGCCAGGAGCGAGCTTTACAGTGTCCCCAGTTGTGTCTTTAATCTCTCAGTAACTGTACTCACTGTAAACTGTCTTTGCCTTTCCTGTGCACCACTGAATGTACAATGCTATCCATTCAGATGACACAAATAGTGTTGTTTTGTTGTTTCTAAAGCAAGCATCAGTGTTTCTCATGCTCGAGGTTGGAGAGTTCAAATAAACTCATGCATAGCAACACCCTAGCAACCACCCACCAGGCAATATACTGTAGCAGCGTGTTTTACAAAAAAGATAAATGCCTATAGAAAGTGTAAAGCATTTTTTAAAGTTTGTTAAAAATACGATCTTCTCTTCTTTCGGACAATTCTGCAGCCCCGTTTTGCAAAGGCGAAAATCCAACGCCGGTTGAGTTTATTTTTTTATCAACTGTAAAATACTCCAAACAACACAACCATCGCCATTTACTCACTAGGTGTCCACTTATTCCTTTTCACGAAATTTAGCTGAAGTGGCCTCTTATTATCTGGAGTACTAATTGAACTGATTTTCCTTTTCTAAACCAGTCTACCTGCATTCATTTCAAAGCAATAACTCGTGGATGAACAACACCACTCATTGGCAAGCACTCTCATCGATGGTTCCACTTATGCGTTGACCAAAACAGCAGCACCTCCAACAATCTACATGTTACACAATATAATTACGGTCAGCAGTGTTTTGAACTCCCGTTTTGCAGCAAACGCTTGAGGAAATTCAATGTAGCCAAATTAGACATGGACACGATATACGCAAATCAATCTGACGGCAAATACGTAACTAGTTTACGAGGCGAATTCATTCGATGTCATTTGTACATTTTTGTACGATTTGCTTTCGCTCAAGTGACGTAAGACTTAGGGGTGGGGCTTCAGCATTGTTTCTTCTAGTTATCGTACGCTTTTGTTTGATTCACAGCCTACGAATTCATAAGAATAAGCCGCCTCACAAAATAGCAACGAATTCCTGTGAGATCAGACTGCAACATGACATGATCTCCTTTTTTAAAGCCCATAAAAATGTCAAGGTAAACGGCACAATCACAAACTCTAGCCTACATTAAACAAACTTGTAAGTTTAAAAATGCGTGAGTTCGGCTTTCAAGAACATGAAATCATCCAAATTCAAGAGACGTTTTGGGTATTTTCGTACATTCAACATTTTTGCTCCCACCCAGATAGCAATGAGTCGGCGGACCACCGGCGGGGCTACGGAGACAGTGAAGCGTCAGAAAGGCGTAATCGCATACACGTTTGCGGGCGCACCGCTGGCGGCCGCCGCTTTTTAAAAGCGGCAGCCGCCTTCCTACCGCCTTCCTACCGCCTTCGTTCCGCGGCCGGCCCGCAGGCCTGCCGCCGTCATATCGAAGCCTTTCCGCGGCCTGTCGGAGGCAAAAGCTATTTTCGAGCGAACTGCCGCCGCTTATTGCATATATATTTAGTTTTAAATATTTAGTATTTTTATATGCAGTTTTAACAAGAATAATGATTGATTAAACCAGACAAATTTCCATTTTGCGTTTTTATTCCACATTTCAAAGTAAGTTACAGTAACTGTCATTGAAACAAAATTTGTCAATCACTGAATTGTAAATAACAGAAAAAAAAATACACACAATAAAGGACATACAGGTTTCCAAATAAATGTTAGTTAAAAAAAACAGCCTTACAAGTAAATTATAACACTTACAATAATTGTTAATATAAAGAGGTCAGCTCTGGGATGAAAAGAATTCCCAGTAAACATTATAACAAGTAATGAGGATATTTGGTACCAAAGAATGTGCAGGATACCAAATAAACCAAGATATAACATCACATTTTAAGCCATTTGTAACAATAGGATAAGTGGTATCCTAATAATTTAGAGTACTAAAGTTGCGGTGTATAGAATATTTGGTATATGTAATACATTATGTGCAGAATGTAAAGTATATATTATGTGCAGCTATCAAGTATAAAAGGTATAATCTAGGATTTACAAGCCATATTTAAAAATAGAATAGTTAAGCACAGTAACAATGAAATAAGCAGCAAATTGTATTTGAAGTAATTGAAGAATTTAAAATAATAGGAATAGGTATAATATACATTTTGACATTCAATTTACACATGAAAACAAGTGGGAACAAATACATGCGCCTGTATAAAAGGACAAACAACCTCACATTGGGTCACATACCAATTTTAAAATCTATAGGTCAAATTCCCATTTTACTTACTCAAAAATATAAAAAAATTGATAACGGACGTGAGTTTGTTCTGTTCAATAATTATTAGAGATTCTTTTTATTGCTTTAATTAAGAAAAACATTTGCCAAGAGTTTTTTTTACAGTAGCTTTATTGTGTAACTCGACAGGAGAGCCGATAGCATCAAAAGACATTTAGGCCCAACGATTCTTTCTGCTTCTTTAACTCTGTTAATGTGACAACTGAAATAACACTTCAAGGCATCTCACACCTATTTGTTTAAACTATCGGCGAATTAAACTCCCACATGAATCAACTTCAGGGTTGAAATTTTTGAAACGGGTTTACACTTAGCTAGCTAGCCATCGTGAACTGAAGAAGAACACAAAAGTGGAAAGACCCGAAAAAGAAATAAATAAAGAGCAAAAAAAGTGTGCGAATGTGGCAAACAGCTGTGGAAGGATGAATAACTCGTTAGCTGTGCGCATTTTAAGCCATTATACTCGCACCTCTCACCTAACCCTCATTTGCAGAAAGGACAGGATTGAGGTGCTAATTAATGTGATAAAGAGTTGAGCAAATCCGATGGTGGCGCCGGATTTAGGAGGGAAAAAATAATCTGTTACATCTGTATTCTTCAGCACTCCGAAAGGTGTGACTTTCATGTTTAATTAATTAAACGTTGTCTTTAACTGTATCTTGACAAATACAAGCCAATTAGAAATGGAGGAGAAATGTTTGTGACTAATTAATGGTTGATTTCAGGGGAGAAAGTAGAAAACTTGGAACAGCTTTAACTTGAAACAGTAGTCTCGCACCTGGATTTTCACAGCACTAAATGCTGATTAGCAGGAAAATGAACCATGGTGTGGTGCAGTTAAAGTGAAGCATCACCTCTCAACGCTTTAACTGAGATGAATAGGACTAATTCACCAGCTATGGGTGGGGCTGTTGCATTAATTGAACGCGAGCGAAGCGCTAACGGAACGCATCTCTATTTTGCCACTGATTTACCTTGATTTGTTTCCAGCTCAATTTTAAATAATTGCTCGTGAAGTAGTAGATTCGTTTTTGCTTTAAAAAGCGTTTTGCTCATCTAAGAGTTTTAACAAAATAAAAGTCAAATTTGCTCAATATTCTGCCTTAAACTCGACTTGGCTTTATAGTGGGAGGACAGCCATAATAATGCATTTCAGTTCACGTTTGATTCTTGTATCATCGTTATATGTGCAATAAACACTGAAGTAATGATTGTTATAATTAAATGTGTATATTATATTTGATCCATATTAAATCACTTCAACAATGAAAAGCTTTTGTGTGCTATTGGAAAAATATCGGTGAGATCTATTATTATTATTATTATATACCAATCACAGTCGTTTCCAATTACTGGGTTTTAAACAATACATCTGAGGCTGACTTTAATTTTAATTTTGACATGACAATCGGTGTTCTTAAAAAAAATATTATTTTACTTTTTTTAGCACACTAAGGCCTCACTCAAAAAACCCACTGATCTCATTTTTTATCGCGATAACAAACGTTCAGTCAGCGACGCGATTCCAGGGCGTTCAACAGATGAGCTTCAATTTAGCGACGCTGGAATTTGTTTACTTCTCCATTACAAGGGCTGAGTGAACGAAACGAATCTAAGTAGACCTAATGTTAATTCATTTTTCCCAAGTTGTTTTAATATTTGCTGACACAAAGCTCTATAGTTACAATAATACTTCTCTATAGCTTCTAACGTGTTGAAGTGGCAGATGCCATTGCTGTATATATTAGACTTTTGTCTCTTTTGTCGTCGGACAGGTGCTTTGGCGTTGCTAGATTGTTTTGTGTGGTTGATAGGATATTGCTTTGCGCTTACTACGGCGTTCTGAGGGGTTTTAGCGTGTTGTTATAGTAGAACGTGTTTGTTTGTGGTTGTCAGGACGTTGCTGTGATGGACTTTAGTGTGCCAGGGCGTTGTTAGGGCGTTCTCTGAAGTTCATTTGAAATAAACTTGCAATCAGAGTCGCCCAGTTTGAGTGCAGAGCACAATAAAACAACTGTAGGATAATGTCTACATCTGTTAAGTTACTAAACCAGAAGAAATGTATTATTTCACATGAAAGTAAAAAATATATAGTTAACTTTTTAGCAGTCTGGTTGTTTTGGTCTATTTCTATGACATTGTGGTCTCTAGATATGGCTCTGAGCACTGCTTCAGGGTAGTCACAGGAAGTCTAACGTTAAGTTGTATTTTCTTTTCTTTTTGATGTATGTGTAAGTTCATATCCATCCTCACCCAATAGTTCACGCTCAGCGTTGAGACTGACAGCACAAAAGCTCACAGTCATTAAATGCCACTAACACACTCATCAGTCTCTCGTCCCACCAAATTGTTAAATGATGCTATACAACATCATCATTTCCCCAAGTAGACAGCGCCACAATTCATCCAAAGTGCTTTTCCTTTCTTATCAGGAGCTGCGCTTTTCACACACGTCATTTCCGAGTCATTCTCACATGGTGAAAAGAACTGAGCGATACAAATAGACAGGATGTGCTTTAATAATAAAATTCTGTCACAAACCTATCAGAGATATACACAGTATTGAGCCCAGAGCTAGATTTCTACAGGACTGCAAAATGCCCTTTGTTCCCCAGCGTTTCCCACAATTCAACCCAAGCAAAATGATCATTCTCTTGGGAACAGGATCTGTCATGTTTTTACAAGTACTTTTTGTGAAAGTCAATAAACTCTAAAAATAATGCGCTTTACACACAACAAACTGTTTCAACATCTTTAAGAATTATGGGTAGTTTACATGCCAGTTTTTATTTGTTGCGTTGTGAGATGCTTTAGTCCACGTTGAACTATTTTTGCTCATTCTTTTATAATTAGTATGCATGCAGTTTTTATGACCTCATTATTCGAGAGACCATGTTTTTTGTGTGCTTTAAAACAAAAACTTTGTCACAGTATAGGACAGTTTACTAAGACACACTATAGACCGCAAAATGTATTTCCCTTTATCAGTATTTTTGCCTTGTTTTCCAACGAAAAAAGCTGAGCAACCATTTACTTAAGATGCTGATTATATAAGATGTATCATAAATTAAGTTTATTTTTACCCCTTTTTTCCAGGCATAAATCTACCAACAATTACTGAGGTGTATACCTAACAAGAAAACCAAGGCATTAAGAAATAAACTTAATTTGGGATATATTCTCTGTCTCACTTTTTAGAGTAATTGAGCTTTTTGAGTAAATGCGTGTAAAGAAAATGCTGATTAAAGAAAAGATGTTTTACAATGGAAACAGTCAAATCAATGTTAGCTCGGAGGCTTAATATTGTTTTTTAAAGAAGTCTGTAGAGACGTTGTGTCAGCTATCGCTTAACACTTGGACTAAAATTCTGGGTGTGTCAAATTTTTCCGGCATCGGTGTCAACTCTGGCTGTTGAACAGGGCCATCCGGCAAAGAAAATCAGTTCTAATCACTCCGATGTTAAAACTTTTGTGTTTACTGTACAGTCCCAGGGCACTTAATTGAGTTTTAGAAAGGTCTTTGCATATCCTGCATACAGATGCATAACTTTCTATGTCAGCGCCATCTACAGACGGTAGAAGACGACAGAGCTATATGAATTTTAATTGCGCTCAAAACCAAAAAGCTACAGTGACACGCTTGCATTCCCAGAGGTACACAATTTTTAAATCTACTAAGTAAAAAAGAAAGTTTCCATAAACGAGGAGGGGAACATGGAAGTGGCATAGCTGAACGAGTGGTGCGGGCTGCCTCAATTCCCCAAAGATGGTTTATTATTCCATGCTAAAATGAAGCAGGGAGCAGGAGTGGTAGTCAGTGAAGCGTCAGAGGTGCTCTTTGAAGGCATTAAAAAGCTGAACGCACAACAAAGACCAGATGTTCCAGCATGCTTTATTTATACTGCCATCAGCTATCTTCTGAAGTCCGCGAAAACACTTTACACCATTTTCTTTCCTCGCAGAGTCTATTTTAACACGTGGAACACGTTCTGTAATTCTTTATGTGTTTTGTTCCTAGCAGTCTTATTGACGAATGCATAACCCTGACGTGGTGTTTTAAACAGACTTGGATACTAATGTAAAAAACTATGTTTTGTTAAGTGTAGTCTGTGGTCACCACTACCTTTTGATTACACGGGGTAAAGAATTTGAACAAACTTTGAGCTGGTAAACATTCGTTTGGAAAGTTGTAAGAGCAACTCCACTTTCTTTTAGAAAGTCTGATGTGGAAGATGTTTTACAAGGCGACTGACAGGTGTGAAATTGTGAAGTTGTTTCTAAGCCCCCCGGTACACCGAACCCTGCCACGTTCACGTGAAATATTTGACTTCCTATTTTGTTTCCTGACCAAATACCGAGTATACTTCAGCTAAAACGTTGTGTCATTTGAGTAGAGCTTTCTGCGTGGAACGTTGTATCGTGTAGTTTAAAAGACAATAAAGGTACCAGGCACATTATGGTCTTACAAAGGTGCGTTTTTGTGTGTTCAAAACCCAAAAGGCGCTCTGACATGTGGCTGCGCTATCCTTTTGTTTTCACGTTGAATGTTTAGGGCCGGAGGAAAAAGATTCTCAAACAAAGCTGTTCGGTTCAATTAAAAGAGGAAATATCTCTTCCTGAATGAGGGATCCATTGAAACAAAAGAGTGTTAAATTGATGGTGCCACAATAAAACTATTAGCAGGGGAGTCGGCAGATGCTGGTGTGCCGGTTCTCTTTCCAGGGATTATTATTTATTTACACTTCTCAATCACAGCATCCCAGATGCCACCCGGACGCCGCCGCGGAGCGTGCGCAGGGGGAGGGGGCGTGTGTATGGTATGGATATAAACAGGGGTGTAGTGCCTCGGTTTTGGCAGCGCACGCCCGTGTTATGCCATCGATGACACCTGCACAAACAGTATTGGTGTGGAATCCAAGGACTGTTATCCAGCTTATGGAAAAACCCATTATTGATTTGTGCTGTTTATTCCAGAGGCACTTTAATCGCGGCAGAGTTATAATAGGCCTACTGTACATGCCCACATCTGTCGCTAAGACGCAAATTGCTTCTCTCCGAGGCACATACAGTTCACGCAGCCCCCGAAAGGAGCAGTTCTCCACGAAAAATCTGCCAAATGAAAGGACAAAACTTTTGAGCTTTCAAGTAAGGATGCCTGATATCAACTGTGATATGAGGTTCATTCTGATATCAATCTAATAAAAATATTTTGGCTAATAATTCATGATAAACAAAATTATATATGTGTATGAGGGCTTGGCGTTATTTATCGCGAATCACGCTAATTATACATGTCTAAATCGATTCTAAATTGGATTCAATGTTTTATGCACAGCTCTTCTATGAACTACGGCTCTTTGATCAGTAGGAAAAACTGCTTGATCTCAAATCACTACAAGATTGAGTCGTTTATAACAAAAAGCAACACCCGTTTAACATCATCACTGTACTTTATTATCATGAAAATACCTGAAAAGGTTTGAAGAACAGCGATAGAATATGACCATTGGCATTTCCTGGAACTAATTGTTCTTCTGTTTCCCATATTCTGTGTTTCTGCGCAAGAGCGCCCTCTGTTTTGCAGATGTGGCATTTAACCGTAAGTCATTGAGAAACTGAGAGCATAAGAGTCGCACGGTAAATCGCCAAGCCATAATGTGTATCAGATTGTATAGTTTCATTCTGTAGTTTTAGAATGTTTCAAGTAATGATAGTTATAAAGAAAATAGGGGTGCACGATAAATCGGAATAAAATTGCAGACGATTTATCAGTCGTCTGCGATTTTTCTTTTTTTCTGTGTGCGGTTTGTCAGCGAAGTGCGCTTAAATGCTGCTGCATCTGAAAGCCTGAGGACGCTGAGATAAGTACCATAACACACATAAGGTGTATCCCACTTATGCACAATTCTATTGAGAGTAGTGCATTCACATTGAAAATTCTTTACAAAGAAGTGCACTTTAAGTACCCGGATGATAAACTCTTTCAATCGAAAATATGAAGTTTGGAACTGTGGACACTTCATACACTCAACGGTCGCAATTTCGCTTACGTAGTGGAAGAGAGGTGTGGCTATCGGATGCTGCTCAACCAAAACTGTCCTGCAAGAGTGATAACGCTTCAATCTGAGGATGACTATATTATTGCTGGGTAAAACAGATAAAAACTACATCAAATGTACAAATGTGCATAGTGCAGAGTTTAAGTGCATAGTATGCAGTGTTGGGTGTAACTAGTTACTAAGTAATTAGTTACTGTATTTTAATTACTTTTCCCTTGAAAAAGTAAAGTAAGGGATTACTCATATGTTTTCTATAATTTAATTACAATTACTTTTGATGTACTTAAACTAAATACTTAGTGAAATATATGCGTGTGCAATAGTGTAATTGACATCAAAATTTAAGTCTTACTTTAAAATCTGTGCTCACATTTGTAATACTTTGGTCAGATAATAATATTATTTATTTGAATTAATTAAATAAGCCGTTTCATGTCTCTCCTTGAATCACTTAACTAATCAAGGTCGATGTAGGATATAGAAAGTAATTAGTAATGAAATACTTTTT